>NW_025813837.1:1213490-1311600 GCF_021917145.1 Hypomesus transpacificus | reverse complement strand
GGAAGGAGAAGAGGAGAAGAAACAGGATGATTAAATAACAAAGAGAGCCCACTGTCACTCGCTCCTCGCAAACACAACACTCTGATTGCTACTGTTGTTCCCTTGTCCTCAATCTCTTCCTGATTATCTCTCTCAGAACGACGGCATCCGTCCTTCTCTCCTGCCTTCTCTTCTTTCCTTTCTTCTTTCCTCTTCCTTCTCTCCTTCCTTCACGCCTTCCTTCACTCCTTCTCTCCTTCCTTCTCTTCTTTCCTTTCTTCTTTCCTCTTCCTTCCCTCCTTCCTTCAAGCCTTCCTTCACTCCTTCCTTCACTCCTTCTCTCCTTCCTTCTCTCCTTCCTTCACTCCTTCTCTCCTTCCTTCTCTCCTTCCTTCACTCCTTCCTTCACTTCTTTTCTCCTTCCTTCACTCCTTTCTTCACTCCTTCCTTCAAGCCTTCCTTCACTCCTTCTCTCCTTCCTTCACTCCTTCCTTCACCCTTTCCTTCTCTCTTTCCTTCTCTTCTCTCCTTCCTTCTCTTCCTTCCTCCTCCTCTCTTTCCTTCACCCTTCTCTCCTTTCTTCTCTCCGGTCCTTTTTCTCTCTCTTTTAACAGTTCTCTCTTTCTGCATTGCCTTACTGTGTGTGTGTGTGTGTTTTATTGTGTGCGCGTAGCAGTGAGCTGTTCTCTGCAGTGGGACATGTTACGCCAGACCCGGCAGTGCTGTGAAGCAGCACGGTAAATTAGAGATGAGCGGCGAGGAAGAAGGGGGCCGAGATGGAGGCATGGAGGGAAGCAGAGAGGGCGAGGGCAGAACTAGAGTCGGCGAGGAGGGAGAAGGAGGGTTAGGAGAGGAGGCGAGGAGGAGAGGGTGAGCAATGTGTTCACTTGGTGTGAAGAGAGAGACTGTACACTTGAAATGCAGTGTAAATGAGTGTCTGGATATCTTGGCAGGGTTGAAGCGTTGTACTGTGTGGTGGCAGGAGAAGTGGAGGAGAGGAGGAGGAGAGGTGAAGGAGAGGTGGAGGAGAGAAGGAGGAGAAGTGGAGGAGAGGAGGAGGAGAGGTGGAGGAGAGGTGGAGGAGAGAAGGAGGAGAAGTGGAGGAGAGGAGGAGGAGAGGTGGAGGAGAGGTGGGGGAGAAGTAGAGGAGAGGAGGAGGAGAGGTGGAGGAGAGGTGGAGGAGAGGGAGAGAAAAAGTGGAGAAGAGGAAGGGGAGAGGTGGAGGAGAGGGCGAGGAGAGGTGGAGGAGAGGTGGAGGAGATGTGGAGGAGAGGGCGAGGAGAGGTGGAGCAGAGGTGGAGGAGAGGTGGAGGAGAGGAGGAGGAGAGGTGGAAGAGAGGGGGAGGAGAAGTGTAGGAGAGGAGGAGGAGAGGTGGAGGAAAGGTGGAGGAGAGGGAGAGAAAAAGTGGAGAAGAGGAGGGGGAGAGGTGGAGGAGAGGTGGAGGAGAGGGCGAGGAGAGGTGGAGGAGAGGTGGAGGAGATGTGGAGGAGAGGGCGAGGAGAGGTGGAGGAGAGGTGGAGGAGAGGTGGAGGAGAGGAGGAGGAGAGGGGGAGGAGAGGAGGAGGAGAGGGGGAGGAGAGGGGGGAGGAGAGGAGGAGGAGAGGTGGAGGAGAGGTGGAGAGGTGGAGGAGAGGTGGAGGAGAGGTGGAGGAGAGGTGGAGGAGAGGAGGAAGAGAGGTGGAGGAGAGGTGGAGGAGAGGTGGAGGAGAGGGGGAGGAGAGGTGGAGGAGAAACAAGGAACAGAGAGGAGCTCAGAGGAACGCATCATGCAAGATTGAGGAGAACGGAGGCTAAACGCTTTTCTCATCCTCCGCTCATCGCCAGATGAGACCCCAGGGACCCCTGAGAGCAGCCCCTCATCCTTAGGTCCTGGCCAGAGCCCGGCCCCCAGGGCACGGTTTAAAGGAGATCTCCCATCTCTGAAGAGGAGAGCGGTTATGTCCGCAAGCTTGTCTTGTTATTTGCCATTGACCCAGTCCAACCCTGACAACCACACTGAGGCAGAGGAAACCAGGACAGATCGGGCCCTGCAATGCAGGGGATTCACAACCCGAACACGTGTATGGGAACACACACGACACAGCAGCATGGACACACACACAGACACACACGCACACACACACACAGGTGAATAAACACACATGCGCGCACTGGGAGCTTGTTCACACACACGTACAGACACACAAACGTAAATACACACAAATCTACAGGGTCATGTCCACACACACATACAAGCAAAACACGCACTTACACAGAAAAAGTCAAACCCACACACATAAAGACTCGCAAACATTTGTATTTTACAGCCTACACACGCACGCACGCACACACACATACACTTTACACACGGATCCTCCTATCCCTAGCAGTGCCTCATATTCCCATTGAGAATATATTGGCCAATAGCTGACCCCCTGCAACCCTGTCAAGTATCCACATCAATAAACAAGCCCCCTGATTGGCTGGGAGCATTGCCAACAGCCCCACCCCTGCCAAGCTTTGACGTGTGGCATGTGACATTAACTGTTGGTCTGGGAGGAATGGGGGAGGAGAGGGGGGAGAAGGGGGCAGGGGGGGGGGGGGGGGGGGGTGGACGACACACTCCGGAGAAACGACTTCTACGTGTTACCTCACTGCGGCTCAGGGAACGAGGAGATGGAGGAGATTTTACCGCGACGAGGAGCAGTTTGAGCACACAGGCTCTGTAACGCTTTACACCTCGGCTACATGGTGTCAACCTCGCACTCATGAGCCTAAAGATAGCACCCCCACACACACACACACAGACAAACACACACGCACAAGCCTAAAGTCAATGCACACACACATAGTAAACTTGGCAAACACACACTGCGCTGTCATCTCCAGATTTCTGAATTCACTTTGACGGGGGACAATCAACCTAACTAACCCTAACTCATCCTGACCTTAAATGACTCTTCCTAACCCTAACCAATCCATCCTAACCGTAACTGCCTAAACCTAACTTTAACCAATTCATTCCCACCTTAACCAACTCATTCCAACTAAACGGACTCCTCCTACCCTAAACCGACTCATCCCAAACCATTATGGACTCATCGCAACCTTAACAAACTCATCCTAGCCCAGCGCTACGGAGACCTCAGAGGGTTTTCGGTCGTGTCTGAGGTCGTCTGACCTTCCGGATAAAGTATTGCTTCAGGAGGCAGACACCAATGAGCAGAATGACCGTTCCACGCTGTATTAGGCTGTTAGTTCCTCTCTGTGCGTGTGTGTGTGTGTGTGTGTGTGGGTCAGATGAGAGTCCCGTGCTGAAGGCATGTAGGCGCACAGACACATCGCCCACAGCCGCCAAGTGCCTGGGCTGTCTTCTCTCTCCTTCTATCTTCACCTCGCTCCCTCCCTCTCTCCTCTCTCCTCGCGCTCCCGGTCCCCTTCCTCGCTTTCTCCCTCTCTCCCTCTGTATTGCTCTCTTCTCTTTCCTCTCTCTTTCCCTCTCTCTCTCCCCGTCTAGCTCTCTCTGTCTCTCTCTTTCTCTCTCTTCCTTTCTCCTTCTGCATTTCTTTCTTTCTCCCCCCTCTCTCCCCCCCCCTCTCTCTCTGCTCTCTCTCCTCTCTCTCTCTCTCTCTCTCTCTCTCTCTCTCTCTCTCTCTCTCAGACAGGCCCACTCTTTAGTGCGGCATCATACATTATGAACCGACCTGCACATCAGACCAGGCCCTGACACAGAAGGGCGAGCCAACCCACACCCCTTTCACCGCGAGCCATTTTTGAGCAATCTCACCATCCAATATCGAGAGGGGAGGAGCATGTCCAGCACTGCACCAGCAGGAGAAGGAGCTCCAACAGGAAGCTCTAGCAGAGCCACAGGAAGCTGCATTTACACAGCCACTGTGGCCAGGATCTCAGGCTGCACATGACCACCGCACATGCCTGTAGGGTTCAATGACCGTGCAGCGATAAACTGAACGATTTGTCATCCAGCTGTTGAACTACCACGTGAAGTCTATATTCTTCGTGAACGCCAGGTTCTGCCTGTCTGTTATTTTGGGGGCCAGGTGGGCCGGGGGGTGGGGGGGGGGGGGGGGGGGGGCAGGGAGGTTGGGGGGGCAGGGGAATAGACCATGCGGCTCTGGCATTTGGCCTTGGCTCTGGCTAAAACTGTTATCGGGGGCGTGGGATAGTAACGTGCATTAGTGAGTAGGACTTCTAGACTACTACAGTAATACTACAGTACTTCTACAGCACTAAAACCCCACTACAGTACTGTTACAACATTGCAACCCTACTACAACACTACTACAACACTACAACAGACTTTCTTAATTCTGGTCCTGAGGAGCCCCCCGCCCAGGATGTTCTAGAATGTTTCCCAGCTCCAACACACCTGATTCAAATGAATGGTCCTTATCAAGCTCAGCAGGAGCTGTGGTAACGACCCATTCATTTGAATCAGGTGTGTTGGAAGTGTTAGAACATGCAGGACCGTGGGACCTGAGGACCAGGGTTGAGAAAGGCTGTCGTCCAACACTACAGCACGAGCAGCACTAGACTGTCCTCAGGATTGTGTGAGTGTTGGTGGTAAACTCACCTCTGGCCGACAGCTTCTTGGTGTTGATGATTTTGGCAGCGTATTCCTGTCCCGTGCATAGCTTCACACACCTGCGCACCACTGAGAAAGCTCCCCTGGAAACGCACACACAACAGGAACCTTGGTGAGAAACGTCAGGGAGAGACGGTGAAGACGCGAATCCCGGATCAAATCATTTGCTGTAAACGACATAAAGACTTGGGGCTTATTTGGTTTTCACAATGTAGGCTTCATGTTTGGTTACCCACAATGTTTGGGGGCTATCTCGTTGTTATGTTCAGTGATCTATGCACTTTTATAAAGCTCTCTCTTGGAAGTCGCGTTGGATAAAAGCGCCTGATAAATGCATAAATGTAAATGTGACAGAGTCTTTTTCTAGTTAGAGAGCCCAGATTTCCACAGTCTCACGCGGTAGCGTAGCACGGGTCACGGTGGCTCCCTGCGTGCATCAGGTGACAACACAGGAGACAGGAAGATCCTGACACCCAAGACCACACTGCTTCCTGTCTGGTTACCATGGCATCATCTCCATACCGTAGTATGTAAGCAGCCTGGCCCGCATTACTAAAGCACACCAGGTGGTAATCTAGGATCCCAGTGCATCTCAAATCCCAGTGCATCAAGCCGAATAGGCTGATGTCCAAACCCTCTCTCTGACATCGGCGACATCAATTGGGTGCGGCAAGTAGACACTTCGTAGAATGTTAGTGTGTGAGGGTTAGACTATAGACTCCATCCTTGTCTCGAGTGTAGTGTGTGAGTTAGTCTGCCTAATGGGCTCCCATGGGATGCCAAATGCAAAATCAGCTATTTCGGTAAAGTGTAGGTGTGTGTGTTTGTGTGTGCGTGTGTGTGTGCAATACACACGTTCAATAGAGCTTCATTCCAGCATAAATACACATGAACACATCATAACCAGGGGGCTGAAGAGAGTGAAGTCTAGCAAGACAAAGATATTACATTTAGCAGACGCTCTTATCCAGAGCGACTTATCAGTAAGTAAAGGGACATTCTCCCCAAGGCAAGTAGGGTGAAGTGCCTTGCCCAAGGACACCGACTCATTTGGCACAGCCGGGAATCGAACCAACACCGTTCTGATTAATAGCCCGACTCCCAAACCCCTCAGCCATCTGACATATTCCTAATCACACAGGTTTCTGATGCTGGTAGCCTTGTATTAGAAGCCTGGTGATAAGCAGTAGGTTTGTCTAATACATCTATATTCATATCAATAGAGACAGTTGGAGGCAGGAAAGCAGGGAGAGAGAGAAGGGAAGACATATAGGAAATGGCCCGGAATCGAGCCCAGGCCCCTGTGTTTCGACCAGAGTGGTACGCGCTTTACCCAGGGGAACCTCTAACAAACTGTTTTTAATGTTGTCGTCCATCATCTAAATTCCTCCCCTCAGCCCCGGGCTGAACCCTTCCTAGTACGCTACATAACCCCTACTAACGATAGAGGACATTCCATGTTCTTTTCACGTTTCAACCAGGGGCGTAGGCAGAAGAATCTTTTTGGGTAGGCCGAGAATTTTTTTTACTTTGGGATGTGAACCCGGCGCATCATTTTTCGGAGATATTGTCGTTTTTGGCTAGGCCTTCGATCGAATTGGGTAGGCCTGTGTCTACCTCTGCCGTGGCAACGCCTTTGGTTTCAACATTCCATCCAGCAGTTTCTTCATGTCTGCAAGAACCGTCTAGGACCCCCGACAGAGCGTTGAAACTGAAAAGGCTCCATCTATTGTTGTGAAGGGCTCAAGGACTATATAGGGTCCTCTATAAGCGGTTGTTTAGTTTTTTTTACGTTGTATGCTGCCGTCGGTGAGACTCCCAGAGAGAGAATTCTGAACGACCAATGGCAAGGCTGGGTCAGTGGTCACCAGAGGACTCGAGCTGCCCAGTGACCATGAGTCAGAGACAAATACCACGCCCGCTCTGAAATACACACCCCGGCATATGACTGAGGGTCACACACACGTATACGCACACACACACACTGGCACACACTGGCACACGCGCGTGCACAGAGCACGCACACATGAAGCACCTCGGGGATTTCGACACACGCAAGCCACAACAACTTCCAACCCCAACAACGACCCTGGCCGAGCATCTGTCCACTTAGCCGGGAGAGGAATCGGTGTGCCCACACAGTGCTCTTCAGAATGCCCTGTGTCTGCCACGCCCCGTCTCAATGGAGAAATGTAAGTGATTTTGAACGCCCCTCCCACCCCACCTCACCCCTTCCCCCCCCCCCCCCCCCCTTCCCCTGCATCCATACACCTCCGTCCCACATAGCTCAGAGGGTGGGGTGTGCCGGGAAATAAGACAAACACACACGCAGGTACACAGACACGCACAATCCAGGACACACACACACGACCGTACACACTTACTGACAACACCACCCGACAGCTGCACTCGGAAAGTTTACCCAGCAAAGTGAGGTTTCTTTACTAAAGCGCCCTGCTTAGTGAAAGGTGTGTGTGTGAGTGTGCGCTTACGTGTATGTGCTCCTTGGGAGATATAAACTCAATGCAGTGATAATCCCCAAGCTGTGAGGCGTACAGAGAAACAGAGGTAGGTATAGGTTGTCATCGTCAACACTTCCCATTCTGGATTAGTAGGGAGGGGAATACTGGGTGGAATAAATCCTAGGGTCTTTGTGGTTCAATTCCTGAGCTTAAATCCACAAACGGCCCTGCTTGTGGATTTAGATGGGTATTGTATTTTCTTTTTCTGTCAGAAATTCAAGCTGTATACCAGACAATCCTCGAACACACTTCAAAGGCATACGTGGAGTCTAGGTCATCGTGGCGATTAAGCAAAACCCTAATGCACATATAAATGTTGATCGAGCCTCGGAGTTTAGCTCAATTGTCTGGAGGCGGGGGTATTGCTAAATAGTTTTTTCTCCTTTTGAGCTGTTAGGAATGACAATCAAGATGTTGTTTATTTATAGTGAGATGAAACAGGTAAACTAAACCACATTTTTCATAGGCCTATATAAAACTTTTTGAAGAGCGGGTGTAAGATATTTTAAAGAATTTGTCCCAGTCGGACGACCCTGACTCCTAACATGGAATTTGTGACACAGACCCAACCTTCAGTTTAACTTGCGCCTCCATCAAGTGAAAGATTGCCTAACAGACGAGACGCCGATGTCAAGACATAAATGCTATTTCCCAAATAAGCAGTATGAGAATTGGCCAAAATGGCGTTACATCTCACATATGCATGCCGTCCATGTCCATGGCACGTCATTGACAATCAACTTTTAATACGTATCTAAGAAACTACAGGTTACAGCGCGATTTAAAGCCACCAGCGTACAGCAGTCAGTGCACTGTTCCCGCTTCGAGGGGGAGAAGGCGGCGGCGGCAGAGCGGCAGCTGTGAAAGGGGCGTATCCCCCCAACAGGGTGTCCAGAGCCAAGAGGTTAGCGAGCTACATTTTCGGAGAGCTTAACATTGGCGTTGGTTGAGCTACAGCAATACTTCTTCGGGGAACTCATGGGCCGTGCCTGTGTGTGTGTGTGTGTGTGTGTGTGTGTGTGTGTGTGTGTGTGTGTGTGTGTGTGTATGTGTGTGTGTATGTGTGTGTGTGTAGAGAGAGAGAGAGAGAGAGAGAGAGAGAGAGAGAGAGAGAGAGAGAGAGAGAGAGAGAGAGAGAGAGAGAGAGAGACCAGGGTGGAGAGTGAGTGAGCGTATTTTGAGAGCGCGAGTTGTCACCCTTGCCTTGCGCTCCTGTCCTCCAGAAAAAGACCACACCAACAACACCGACGAAGCCAAACTAACAAACGGACTGACACATTCAATACATGTTTGTACAACTTCCAAAAACAAACGCTTACTTTCCCAGTTCCTCGTAAAGCTGAAATTCGTCCGTGAATCGTGTACAGGTTGTAGTAGCCATGTCTCCGTATATCGTGGGTGTTTCACAGCTTCAGCTGCTCCTCTGTCCGCCGTAAATATGAAATTAGTTTTCAAAATATGCGTTCAATATGTCTACGGCCGCCTTCTCAAAGAGAGCCCTTGAAAGCCAGTAAAGCTCTAGTTGAGTGAAGGAGAGGTTTGATATGCAAGGCTAGCGACCAAGGTGGTTGCTTGCTCGCGTCACGTCTCCCCCACTATTTAGCTTCTGTACTGTAGGCTACGGCTCGTCTCCGGTGCGCTTGGCTCTTGCTGCGGACAGAAACAGACCCGTTACAATCCGCTCTCCGCCGCCCCCGATCGGATTCGGCGCGCAACTGCTTGCGTGGGCAACGTAATAGCACACAAACGCCCCGCTTGTACAGTGCGTACTTCCAAATAGGGGCAAATTTATGAGGGTGGTTATTTGTGTTTTGAGCATTATCACTATGGCACTCAATGACATGCGTACAGGCACATAGCCCACAGAGGCCATGACAGAAAGGCAGCCGTCATGGGAAAATAAATCTACTATGCAACCCATAATCCCAACCTCAAATATATTGAAAGCATGATTGCATGATACAGACTCATGCGCTGAACCTGACACACCACTGCACATGAGGAATCGAATGACACTTATAAGATACCACTGCACCGTGGACAGCTAGCTGTGGTTAGCCCACAATGTCAATAAATCCCTCGTTGCATTGTATAACTATTTCCTTTCGCAGTACAGGAAGTGTGTTTGCGGATGTGCTACGATAGCGCTCAGCAAGTTTCAACAGAAAAAAAAACTGTCACTCGTTTCAATATTACCATGACACATGTCACAGAAATAGTCTGAGTCCTCCATAAAAGAGGCCATACATAAGGTACAAAACAAATATGGGCTTCCTATCTCCGTGGTGAAAAAAAGTTTTTAATAATAATACCTTGAAGTAGGCTACCTCACACCCCAATTTAGTAATTTAATACAATTATGCGGCCAACTTCGAAACCATAATTAGGTCTTTTATCCCGTCCCAGTCATTTTCATGGGTTATGTAATTTTCCAGATGTAGAAAAACAGTTCACGGACTGTTCACTCCCACATGTCTTAATGGGGACTAATACCACATCATTGCTTCCAATTAGCTTTATTAGTCAACTGTGACTCAGCGGGGAACTGCTCGCTTCGCCTTCTATGTGGAGTATCAACATCAAGTGACCTTCTCCAACTCTCGGTCACATCGTTACCAGTGCAACGGCTATTTGAACGTTATTCCTCATGATTTTACAAATGCGTTGAGGCGGAGTCGTGCCTCAAAGTTGACGGTCATTTGGAACTGGTTTTATCCTGCGGATGTGTGATCGGGCTGACAGCCTGAGGTGCTCTGGGTGCCGCTACTACATGTGATTCACTTAGCAGATGGTTTAATTCAAAGCGACATCAGAGAGAGCAGCATATATGCAACCTTCACTAGGATTCGCTTGCGGTTCTCGCGTTTATGCACTACTGTAATACTGGAAAGAAATGAAAGGGAGTGAAGGGGGAGGATAAAGAAGAGGTAAAGTCAACCTTTATTTCGATCAGTACAGAACACACACACATCTCTCTTCGACACACACACACACACACACACACACACACACACACACACACACACACACACACACACACACACTACAGTACATCTCAAACAGGGATTAGAGAGTTGCCATGACAGTAGAATAAATTAACACATCAAGAACATGTTTCAGTCCTTACAAGACAGGAGAGGACAGTTAGGGGCAGTACTATCATCACACACACACACACACACACTGTGGGCTCAGACCAGCAGTCTGAGGGAGTTGACATGGAGGTGGTAGAGGAAGTCTGCGTATGATGCGCCGCCGTTGGGACTCTTGTCTTCCACTAGGAGGCGCTGCAGGGACTCCTCACCACTGTCCCCCTGCTTCACCACCACCAGCTGGGGAGGGGGAGCACACACACATGCACACACACATGTATACACACAAACATGTTGATTTATCTGAAGAGCCATTCATGACATATTTAGCTGTCATTTGGCTGTCATATCAACAAGATAGAGACAGAGAGAGATTGAAAGACAGAGCGAGAGTGAGAAAGAGAGAGAGACAGAGCGAGAGTGAGAGAGACAGACAGAGAGAGAGAGAGAGAGAGAGACATAGATAGAGACAGCTAAAAGAGAGAGGAGCAGAGTCCGATTCCCAGACAGTCCAGAGGGTCCCTCCCAGGCCTGTGACTCCCCCTCAGGGGAGCTCACCTTGAGGGCTGTGGGCCCCTGAGAGCCCAGCGTCTGGAGGAGAGATCTCACGCTGATGGAGAGAGGGTTGTCAAGGACAGGCAGCTTCGTCTGGATGAACACACACACACCGTAACACACAAACACACACATACACTCTTTCATCAGTTTCAAATGGAATCCGGTTCCACAAGGATCTGAGAGTTTATCCGTCCTTCCTATCCTCCCTTTGTTTCATGCCATTCACGACTCCGCACCCCCCTCTCCCTCCCTTCACTACCCCTCCCCTCTGACTCCCCCTCCGCCTCCCCAGACTCCCCCTCCCTATCTCCCCCCCCCCCCCCCCCCACTCTCTCCCTCCCTCACCTCTCCAGAGGGCAGGGATGCCAGGCAGCGCGTGTTGAATAGCAGCTCCAGGGTGTGTGAAGGGACGGTGTGGCCCACCCAGATCAGCAGGCTGAGGGGGGAGCTGGCCAGGTACAGCCCCCCCGGCTCCAGGCTGGCTCCAGAGCAGCGCAGGGCCGGCCCCAGGCTGGGGCCGCTGGCATCACCAGCCATGTCATCGCACCCTGTCTGCTGGGAGGGGGGGGAGGGGCAGGGATGGTGGCGACATCTTGGATACTATCTACATCATCATCATCACCATCATCCTCATCTCCACCATCATCCACACCATCATCATCATCATTTCCACCATCATCATCATTATCATCATCATCATCATCTCCACCATCATCCACACCATCACCACCATCATCATCTCCATCATCATCATCATCATCATCATCAACTCCTTATCACCACCACCATCCTGATCCTCCTACCAGTGGCAGGAGCAGGGGGTAGAAGTGGCGTGCGGTGGAGGCGGTGTCCATGGCGACCAGCTGGCTGCGCAGCGCCAGGCGCGTGTGCACGGAGCAGCGCTGGGCCGGCAGCAGCACTTCGCTCTTCCTCAGGCTGTTGATGTAGACGGGCAGGACCCGCAGGTGCTGGGGGAGCACCAGCTGGGGGGTCACACACACACACACATTCACACATATTGACACATACACACACATTCATACACACACACGCACACATTCACATATTCCTGTTAGCGAACGAGACACGGACGCGTTGCGTGTGTACGCGTGTGTCCTGTCACACGGACCTGACCCGGGGACACGGAGGTGGAGCTGCAGTGTTTCCTGTAGCAGGCCAGCGCCTCCGTCACCTCCGTCTGCAGTTCCTCTCTCAGGTCCTGCAGGGGGCGCTCCAGCGCTGAGCAGTACACTGCACGCACGGGGCGACACGGAGGAAGAGAGACAGGAAGCCAGGGTCAGAGCCAGGGTCAGGACGGACAGAATACAGTACACACATGAGTAGGCTACACACACATGAACATGCGACACGCGCCACGTCACGTTACACACACATGAACATGCAACACGCTCCAACATCACATCTCCCAGTTGGAGGCGCTGGGCTTGTAGCTCCTTACTCTTCTTGCAGTAGAAGGTGAGCAGCGTCTGGGCCTGGCAGTGGCGGAAGGTGTCCAGCAGGTGGCGTGAGCAGCGCAGAGTCAGGGTGTGGACCCGCGTCCTCCGCTCCCCTCGCTCGCTGGTGTAGGACAGAACAACCTGGAAGCCAGCAGGAGATGTCTGCACTTGACATATGACATTTACATTCAGTCACTTAGCAGACGCTCTTATCCAGAGCAACTTACAGTAAGTACAGGGACATTCCCCCCTGAGGCAAGTAGGGTGAAGTGCCTTGCCCAAGGACACGTCATTTTTCACTGCCGGGAATCGAACCGGCAACTTTCTGATTAGTAGCCCGATTCCATAACCACTCAGCCGTCTGACCCCCATATGATGTTGTTGTTGTTGTCTTGGCAGAATCATGTCATATCAATATTGTATTGTTGATCCTATTGATGATGATGATAAGGTATGATGATGATGATGTTGATGGGAAACTGGTTCCTAAGGTATGTTATGTGTTCCATAACATGAGACCATATCTATGAGGATTACCAGGCTATTTATTGGAAGTCTACAATGTGTGATGCATCAAACTATGGCACCATTTCTTCAAATAACCGTCTTTATCAAGAACGCAGGCCTCTACAGTATCTGTAGATGGGATCTCATCCTAGTGAACATTGTGTCAACGTTAACCAGGTTCTGTTCATTGGGGCGGACTGACTGAAGGAGTTACCTGTATGACCACGCCCCTCTTCTCCTCCAGAGCTCTGCTGTGAGACAGCTCAATGGCCAAAGTCGTCCGCCAATCAAGAGATGCCAGGGTGACGTTACTGGGGCTAGGTCCAGGGACGAAGGAGCCGTAACAGCCCGACACACGCATGTCTGTGGAGCAGGAAGACACGGGAGGAGGAGGTTATTACACAACATCCTGTCGAGTGAGCAGGTTAAATCACGACTCTAGCAAGTTTCCTTGTAGTTGAATAGCATCTTTGGAGGCGCCATCTGCATCCCTAGCTAGGCGAGACACAGACTTGAAAATCGTATTCGGAATCTGAAAGAGCACACAAACGCACACAAATTTCGGACCCTGGCTGTTTTCACCTTTACTGACGAAAATCTTGATTTGGGCCCGGTACCCAGTCTCGGTCTCCACACTCATCCGCAGGTCCCTGCCAAAGCGTTCCCTCTCCAGCTCCCCCTGCAGGAGGAAATGGAATCAGTCCTCGACCCGGACACACCCCGGCTCTGAGAAATGGAATCAGTCCTCTAAGGGTCCCACAGGGACACACCCCGACAGGAAGTTGAAGGATTCGAGGAAGTGGAGGGAGGCTCACCAAGAGGTTGTCGTACGAGCGGAGAGCTCCACCTGTCAGGTATGGAACGTGTCCTGGCCAAGCTCCGCCCACATCCTGCTGGCAGAAGGCAAACAGGTGGAGGCCACAGCCCTGGTTGACACACTTCTTAGCCAATGAGACATCCGAATCCAAGGGCTGGAAGAGAGACTGTGAGGTCCAGGGGAGGAGAGAAAGGGGTGGAGTCTCTCCATTATGGAGAGGGGAGGAGAGAGAGAGGAATAGAGAGAAGAGGAGGAGAGAGAGAGGGATGGAGAGATGAGGAGGAAGAGAGAGAGGGATGGAGAGATGAGGAGGAAGAGAGAGAAGAATGGAGAGAGGAGGAGAGAGGGATGGAGAGATGAGGAGGAAGAGAGAGAAGAATGGAGAGAGGAGGAGAGAGAGAGGGATGGAGAGATGAGGAGGAAGAGAGAAAGAGAGAGAAAGCAATAGAGAGAAGATGAGGAGAGAGAGAGGGATGGAGAGATGAGGAGGAAGAGAGAGAGAAACGAATTGAGAGAGGGATGGAGAGAGAGAGGGATGGAGAGATGAGGAGGAAGAGAGAGAAATAGAGAGCAGAGGAGGAGAGAGAGGTGGGTCAGTGTCCCTTCCTGGGCAGTATTGTCCAGATACAGTATCAAATGAATGGCCAGTGTCCAGAAGGCTGACATTTTGTTGGTGTGTGTGTGTGTGTTACCTTTGATTTGTTGGAACTGAAGAACCCTGAGGTTTGTGTGTGAGCTCCTTCCATGAGAGGCGCAGAGTGGAAGACGAGCAGCTTCCCAACAGATCCCAGCGCCTATACACACACACACACATGCATGCACACAGAGATAGTGAGTGCGTGTGAGAGAGAGAAAGAGAGAGAGAGAAAGAGAGCCAGAGAGAGAGAGCCAAACAGAGAGACACTCACCTGTAGAATAGCCAGTCCAGCTTTCACAGGCAGTTCCATAGGAGCTCCACTGGAGTCGTTACACTCAGCACTGAACTGAGGGATGAGCTGCAGTACACTGCACACACACACACACACACACACAGAACAATACTTTAAAGCGCTTTACATGTACTTTACTACCATCAGACAGGAAGTGAACACCTCCTTCCTGTCCCTCACCTGTCAATGCTGTCCACACAGTCTCTGAGAGGAACCAAGAGTCCCTCCCTCACAGGAAGTTGGAAATCCTCTGTCTCCGTGACAACCAGCATATGGGGGCGGGACAGGGCGGGGCTGAGGTCGTAGAGGTGGATCCTGCTGTCGTAGGTCATCAAACCCACACGCACGCCTGACTGGACGGCACCCTCCTCCCTCCGACGAATCAGAAGGGAGATCTCACTTAGCATGGCTGGAAGTGTGTGTGTGTGTGCATACATGTACGTACGTGCATCTTTGCGTGTGTGTGCACGTGCGGTGGGTGTGTGCATGTGTGTGTGAGCATGGCTGTGTGTGTGCATGTGTGTCAGTGTGTGTGTGTGTGTGTGTGTGTGTGGTTACTTGTTCAGAGACGACAGGAGGGCCTGGAGCTCCCGGCACACGAGGTCCAGGTGTCCTCCTCTCAGAGCCGGAGGTGACACGTCTACAGCCAGGAGCAACACGGCAGGCTGCTCCTGCACACACACACATAAACACACACATCAACTTACACACACACACGTTGTCTGTCGTTGAGGATCTCATTGGCACACACACTCAATAGTTTGTGGTGTGTACTGCGTAGTATGCAGTGCACAGTGTGTAGTGTGTAGTGCGTAGCGTACCTGCTGGTTGCGGACAACCTCATAGGAGCCCAGACTGAGCTCTGGCCTCGTCTCTCTGTCCATCCTCACTCCTTCTGTTCCCCTGGTGGGCTGGTAGTGCTGCCATGACACTGAGGGAGGGATTATCAAGGAGAATAAAAACACTGACCAGAGATCAGACCCGAGGAGGCCAGGGCAGAAGAAGCCAGATGAGGACAGACCTTCATTGAGTTTCCCACAGAAGGGGCAGTAGAACCTCTGGCCACAGTCCTGCCAGGTCACAGCTGGGCACATGTAGGCCCCACACGCCCCACAGCCTCGCACACACTCCCCCTCACTGCTCACCGGCAGGGGGCGCTGCAGAGCAAAACCCACGGGATCACACAGGCGAATGGAGAGATCTGATCTCCACGAGAAGTAGACGTACGGACTATTTTGGTGTGTTTTTCAAATGTTGTTACGTGCCATTAACCCTTCCAGGGACAGCCAATGCAAATGAGCCTGTGTGGCTAAATAGAACTCATTTACACGATTGATCAAAGTGCTCATGGTTATTTAGTGCGTGTCTCTCTTAAACAGAAGAGACCCAAAACTGTGATAAACGCTGTTGGGTGCCCCACCTCCTGCGGCCCAGGCAGGGCCAGGGGAGTGACCAGGGCCCCCAGGGGGAGGTGGCTGAGCAGGGCCATGGGACCCTCACAGGGGACACAGTAGGAGGTCGCCCGCATGTAGCCTGGCCTGGCGTTACCTGACTCACGCAACACACACACACGCACACATACGCACATACACACGCGAGAAAGTAAAGTCAATACAGAACGCAAAAACAAATGTGCGTCTGTGTTGTGAGCGTTGACTGTGTGTGTTTGAGCGCAAGAAGGAGAGTATGTGTGCGTGTGTGTGCGTGCGTGCGTCTCACCCCTGTCTTCTGTGATGCACTCAGTGGTAGCCAGGGGAGGGAGAGAAGAGCCAAGCTCTGACACAAACACCCTCCCCTCCCACTCTGCCCTGTCATCCTCCATCACCTTCACCTGGTGGGGAGAGAGAGGAGAGGGTGGAGAGAGAGAGATGGGAGGGAGACGGAGAGAGAGAGGGGAGGAAGATGGAGAGTAGGGGAGATGGAAAGAGAGAGGAAGGGGGGTAGCGATGGAGATAGAAAAGGGGCGGGGGTGGATATGGAGAGAGAGAGAGAGAGAGAGAGAGAGAGAGAGAGAGAGAGAGAGAGAGAGAGAGGGTCAGGTGGGTCCACACTGCATCCTCGCATGAGGAATAAGTGACTGTAAAGAAGGAAAGATGAAAAGCATAGAAAACAGGAAGATTGGAGAAAGAAAGAGTTGGAGAGAGTTCTGAGCAAGTTGAGAGACTGAGAGAAAGAGAGAGAGAGTTTCTGAAAGAGAGAGAGAGACGTACAGCACTGGGTAACAGCTGAGGCTGAAGACCGTAGCGGGACTCAGAGCTGGGACTGGAGGTGGCCCCTGTCTCTCCTGGAGACAGACACGGCTGGACACACAGAGAGAGAGAGAGAGAGAGAGAGAAAGAGAGAGAGAGAGAGAGAGAGAGAGAGAGAGAGAGAGAGAGAGAGAGAGAGAGAGAGAGAGAGAGAGAGAGAGACAGGTTAACCAACATCCTCTGAACACGGAACATTAAGTCAGCAGACAGTTTTTTTTAAAGCAACATACAAACAGCGCCTAAAGAAAGCACAGCCGAAGATCAAGGACAATAAGAGCATAGTTCTAACAGCACTTAGAATCAAAGGAACGGTCTGTGTAACGACATACACTTACAATGTTCCCTTTAAGAGATATAGCTTCATAAGAGACAGGTGTCGTGATGTAGGTGTTCTCTCACCAGATGTGTAGAGGCCTCCTGTAGAGACTGTTCTCTGCAAGGATGGGATGCTGTATCAGCAGTGTAGCCAGCACCTGAGGGAGGAGACAAATACATGGAAGATATTAGACAACAAATAGAAAATACAAATAAAAATGGATTTGTCGTTGATGTTTCCATGCTGGTACAGGGTAATTACAATGCCATACCAAGGCAAACTGTTATGACAGTTTTTGCAGCATGGCTTGACGTTTGAATTGACCAGGCAAATTAAAAATCTGTTTCACACGATCATTGAAGGGTAGCTCGAGTACATTTTGATATGTTGCAACGCAGCTTACCAGTGTATGGCTGTTGAGGGGAGGCCAGAAGAGGTTGCTGTTGGACTGGGGAGGAGGGAGACCAGCCTGGCTGGACAGGGCAAGAGGGAGACCAGGCGGGCTGGACTGAGGAGGAGGGAGACCAGCCTGGCTGGACAGGGCAAGAGGGAGACCAGGCGGGCTGGACTGGGGAGGAGGGAGACCAGGCGGGCTGGACTGGGGAGGATGGAGACCAGGCGGGCTGGACTGGGGAGGAGGGAGACCAGCCTGGCTGGACAGGGCAAGAGGGAGACCAGGCGGGCTGGACTGGGGAGGAGGGAGACCAGGCGGGCTGGACTGGGGAGGATGGAGACCAGGCGGGCTGGACTGGGGAGGAGGGAGACCACCCTGGCTGGACTGGGGAGGAGGGGGACTGGGACCAGACAGGGGGGGGTGGACACCTCTGGATGGGGCGTGTACTCCATGACCCCTGGGTCGGGCTGTGTCCCATATCTGGAGGATGGCTGGGGTCTTCTCCATCAGCCTGATATGACTGACGGGCATTGGTGGTTCCATGGGAGGAGGCTACCCTGAGCGGAGGGGGCCCTCGTAAGGATTTTGGTCCACTGGAGGATGGGGGTCCACGGTTGGGAAGGGCCAGTGTGGTTGGAGGGGGGTGGTGGGTTGCCAGGTTTGAACAAGGCACCTCCAGTGGAAGACTTTGGAGTATATTGTTGTGGTGTGGTTGTAGGGATGGTGTGTGGGAAGGCCTGTGTTTGCAGTGTGGATCTGTGGGTGGGTGTATGCTGAGAGAACCCTGGCTCTGCGATGATAAGAGGGGGAAAGTGCCTCCACAGTCCTGGTCCTGGCTCTCCAGTATGGGCCGTTGGAGGTTGTTACCACCAGGGCCCTGGGCGGTGGTGGAGCCCAGGGTCAGGTACTGGAGGTTGGGTAAGGGGGGACAGGCTGGCTTTGGAGGACTTCCAGTCTGGGGTGGAGCTACGGACCAGCCGTTCTGACATGGCCACAACTGGCCAGAGGTCAATGTGTGATTGGATGGCGAAGTGTCCATCTTGACCCATACTAGACTGTGATTGGAGATTACTCACATTGGAGGCGTGACCTGGAAGAAAACAGTTCATAATGTATGACAGCACAGTTACAGCGAGCCCTTGGCCTCTTTCTAAGGTATCTGTCGAACTATTAATTAAACTGGAATCATTCTGCCCTTTGCATTGCAGGGTGAGATGTTGATAGCAATTGTCATGGGCAGCTGACAAGGTAAACGTACCTTAGACATCCTCGATCACGGTAACAGCTCAACATTGTACTCCGGTGTTCCAACTCCCTCGGAATATTACTGTAGGCTAAATACTGCTGGTACCGTAGCAGACAATTATTCCTGATTTGATTTGCTGCAACCGCGTCTGCTGCAGGTTCGGAAGCCTAGATATACAGCAACTGAAATAGATCTATTTGGTCATATTTACATCCTTACAATAACATTGTAACGGCACTCGAGCTGCGTGAGATAAGGAAGAGCAGCGCCCGCCCACTTTGACCTCACGTACTGACGACGCACCACTTTTAATTTAACCAATTACAGACAGACGAAATTTCGATTTTTTAGTGAACAATATAGAATACACATTTTCTTAACTGTTATTATTTATAGAAACCATTTCTAAAATGTCTAATACATTTCCTGCATTATGATCATATGTATTGGCAATATTTGGCCACTAGATGTAAGTGTAGACAAGAAAATGGCTGCATTGCAAGAATTGTTTGAATATTTTTTTCATTATGTAATATTGAATGAAACATATTATTCTGTATATTATAATCATTCGTGTTTTTTGTCCAATAACCACATCTAATCATCTAATCTTCTGTAGTGTTCTAACTGACGCAAAGCATTCAAAACATTTTTTCACCATCGACATGGAAATAGGCTGCGTGACCACAACGCAAATGTATTGCAAGAACATAGTCAATGAGCAACACGTGTTTTAGGCATTCCTATATTATTTGACCTGATCTACTTGGTCCGTTGTCATGTTAAATGGACGCACAACCGAAGCGTTTCCAGACAGGTGTGATGTCATGCTGGTCCAGTCCGCAGTTCGGTATCTGACGGTGAGTGAATCTCGTGTCGCTCAAGACTGGAGCCCAGAATCCCTGAACACAGACAGCTCTCTGTCCAGGGGCGGATAAATATACCTTCCAGGAACTGAGGAGTGGAGAAGTAGACCAAACTACAGGAAAAAAACTGAAAGAAATTGGAGAGGGAGGAGGTAGGAGGGAGTGGGGTGAACGAGTGGAGGAGAGGTTAGAGATAAATATTTGATCTGCTCTCCTCTCTGCCCCCCGCTCTCAACGTTATAAAATTAATGGGGGGGCAGGGGCCTGGAAGGCTTCAGGTGCATTTACACTGGTACTTTTTTTCTAACACACACACAAACACACGCACAAACACACACGCGCTAAAAAAAGCACCAGCACACAAGCACTTAGAATCACACACAAGCCCTGACATCGCCACTCCCCAATAGCCCGAATTATAGCCCCAATCAAACAGGCACACACACACCTGACTCTCCACCCAGATGAAGGTTGGCAGCCCATACACTGGTTTCCTAAAGCACTTAACCCCTGGCTGAACAAAAGGACCTTGTATGGGACCTCATCAAGACGTGATGGAGACCCTGGGTGATCTGGGGCGTCTCTCCTGAACACGTCGGGGTCGGGGGCAAAGGGACAACCTTGAGCTCCGGTGCGTGTTGGCGTGATGATATGAGGCGGGTGGCGCGGAGACGAGTCGCGTTGCGCCCCTGTCCGTGACACTTACACGACCTGGAAGCACTTTGGCATGTGGACACGTCCTGAGGCAGAACACCTGCAGACACGCAGGACTCAGGGAGGGGGGAGTGGTAGAGGGAGAGATGGAGAAAGAGAGCAGAAGAGAGGGGGGGAGATAGATGGATGGGGAAGAAAGAGGGGAGGGAGAGAGAGAGGGGGGGGGAGATAGCAGGAGAGGGAGACATCAGTAGACATGGATAGAAAGAGCGATAGGGGGAAGAAGGGGGAGAGATAGAGGGAGACCGCAGGAGGGAGGGAGCAGCAAAGAGGGAGAGAGCAGGGCAGAAGGAGAGAGAGAGGGAAAGAGGAGAGGTGTTGTGTCTATCCTGTCTAACACTTCAGAGTGGGTCAAATGAGAGGAGGAGGGATACAAGCACACAAGAAGGCGCGATGCACGCTTCTATCTTAATATCTCTCTCTCTCGCACACACACACAAGTTGTATTCGAACATCTCTTCTCCTTCTGTTCCTTGTTTTGCTTGTCAGTTCATTCCTACTTTCTGAGAGATCTTTTCTTTACTTTGTGTCATTTAGAAACCCAGTTGTGCTCCAGTATATTGGACAGATAAATCAGCTGTGTAATTGGTAGATGTGTTACATACATCAACCTCTCTACATCCCCGCAAATCATGCAACCAACCAAACAGCAACAACCAGCCTGAACCCAGAGATACAAAGGTTTGGCTCTGGGGGGATCATGTCTAATGAAAAATGATAAACTGATTTCACCATCAGTCTAATCTATTTTACTCTTCTTCTCTCTCCCTCTTTCTCTCTCTCTATTTCCCTCCCCTCCCTAGCTCCCCTTTTTTCCCCTCCCTCTCTCAGAGGGAAGAGAGAGAGGGGGAGGAAGGCGGAGGGACGTGGTTGGATGACTGTGGAGAGTTGGGTCATGTTCACGGAGGATCATAGCTCATTCTTTTACAGCACCGTTGAATTATTCAGGGCCTTTCGCTGGAGAGGCGTTTTCAGAGGAGCGCTGGGAGGTGTATGCTGAGGCCAGGGGCTGTCAGGGCTGCAAGGTTTAGGAGAGGTAACCCTGCAAAGAAACACACACAAGTACGCAACAATGGACAAGCCGACAGCGAATTGAGTGCTGTACACCACGAATACATCATCCTGGATCAGGGGAACTGCAGGTTTGGACCAAACTAATAATGCCGGGAAGAAATTCTTCAGAGACCAGCGGGGAACAGGGAGGATTACACTGTCTGTCAGAGAGGAGAGGGTTCTGTAGTACATGGGGTATGAGGGTCAGAGAGAGAACTGCTAAAACAAACAACACACTGCAGGGTCATCTGGGAGCTACCTGACAACGCTGTGATCCGGAATAGACACCTGGTGTTCACACACACACACACACTCAGCCGTTAACGGCACTCCGCCAACATTTTTATTGTTTGTTTCACCATGGAGACAAAGGAAGTGGAAAAGGACATTTGGCCCTTCGAGGCCACGTGTATGTTCTGAACAAGATACCTCTCTCTCACACACACACACACACACAAAGTACAGAACAGCATAGTACAGTACGGACATTTAGATTATATTTACATTTAGTAATTTAGCAGACGCCAGAGCGACTTACAGTAAGTACAGGGACATTCCCCCCGAGGCAAGAAGGGTGAAGTGCCTTGCCCAAAGACACAACGTCATTTGGCACAGCCGGGAATCGAACTAGCAACCTTCAGATCACTAGCCCGATTCCCTAACCGCTCAGCCACCTGACTCCCAGACATGCATACCAACACACACCAACCTTAGAGTTTCTTCCTTCTTGTTGATTATGCACCTCCACATAAAAATGGTTGGATGGTTGTTTGGATGGATAGTTGGATGGATGGTTGGAGCAGAGGAGGAAGGAAGGAAGAGAGAGGGAGAGGAGGAGGAAGAGTGGGATTAAAGGAAGCTTGCTGCCATCAGCATGTTTAGCAAGACAGACTGTACTGCATCAGTTGTTTACCAATTCCTCTCAGAGTCTCTTCATCATCACCCTGACATGAACTGAGGGACTCCTCACACACACACACACACACACACCATTTCATCTACGTCGAGACATGCTGTATGAGCGTTGCCTTGTGATGTGTGAACAACTGACCATCTGACCTGCTGACCCCTAGGTGGACCAGCCTGTTAGGACAGCTCAAACACCCAGA
Organism: Hypomesus transpacificus; assembly: GCF_021917145.1. Classification (NCBI taxonomy): domain Eukaryota; kingdom Metazoa; phylum Chordata; class Actinopteri; order Osmeriformes; family Osmeridae; genus Hypomesus; species Hypomesus transpacificus. The sequence continues at coordinate 1,289,206 of NW_025813837.1, read as the reverse complement.
GGGTCAAAGCGCTGCAGCAGAGAAAGCCTGTTCTCCCCCCCCCCCCCCCCCCTCTCCAGTCCCCTCGTCTCCTTTCCTCAATCCCCTCCCACCCTGCCCCCTTCCTCTTTCCTCCTGTCTTTCTCTTCCCTCTCCCCCCCTTCTCTGGGCCAGGAGGTCTCCTATGAGCGTCATAGTGGAGCACCCATAGGAACAAGGATCCAGCCACAACACACCCAATTCACACCACAGCTGCTCTGGGTGTGGAGGGGAGGGTGGGGGAGGAGATAATGCAGAAAGAGAGGGAGAGAGGAAGAGACAAATAGTCGAACTGTGATGGATGTTTGAGCAAGGGGGTCAAAGTTCAAGGTGCGATGCTATGCCAGGGAAGTGTTTGCCTACTGCATACTTTGTAAGGTCAGCTGTAGTGCGTTCTTAACGAAAAAAGTGTAAAGAATAAAGAGAAAGCAAAAGAAAAAAGATGGGATTTGAGACGTAGGGAGAGAGAGCGAGAGAGAGAGAGGAAGAAAGAAAGAAAGTGTACAGGCAGGTGTCAGACGGTGCCAGAGTTAGACAGCAAAAAGGAAAGAAGCAAATCAACAGAACAGAGTGAGAGAGTGTGAATGTGAAAGATAATGGACATGGGTTTTGTTTGCATCAATGAGCTTTTTCCCCGAAAACCTTTTACTCCTGTCAGGGAAAGAAGCTTCAGACATCTCAGAAATGTGACATTTGTTTCCTTCATGATGAAATTCTGGCTTTATTTAGCTGAAGAGCTCACCCTTAGAAAAGCAGAAACTAACTGTTTTTTCACCCAAAACTTCAGCTGACTCTCCCAACTCTGTTTTTTTGTTCATCCTCTTGTTTCTTGTTGTTTGTTGAAGTACCAGGTGGAGGGGGTGGGGGTGGGGGGGGCGGAAACCATCTCACGTTTCTTGTAAGTGGAGAGGGAGTCTGCTGGCGTGAAACCACCCCTGCAGCGTACATCCTTCTCCAGAGACGCAGAGCGCGTACAGAACCCAAACATGTGACTCCTCTGCGTCTCTGCCAGTACTTTTCTTCACATACTCACACGCAGCTATTCCAGCAGCACGCCCAAACACACACACATGTTGTCCGTGTTTGCGCTGTGTAGATGCAGCAAGTCTGTATGTGTCTACAGGGGCAGCGCCAGGAATTTAGGGCCCCATGAAAAAAAAGTTAGTCAGGGGCCCTTAGAATTGTCCTAACTTTCTCCCCCCCTATACGGCACCAGGACAGGGGCGTAAGTTTCTTGAGACATGGGTGGAACACGGCAAATCTATTTAACTCAGTTATTAAAAAGCCGTCCCACCTATTTGAAAACAAACCTATACGCCCCTGAAGGACAAAAACCTGTCCTGAACTTGCGCGCTCTTACTATATTGCTCATTAACCTCGCCAGAACTCCAGGCAGTAGCCTAAACAAGTGTTAAAAGTGTGTACAATCGCAACCTTAGCCAGGGATCCCATCTCCATAACGACCGTCCCCCGTTCTCAACCTCGGGCGTTTCCACAAACAGCAAGGCATGGGAGTCGACTCCATTCCGTGAATATAAAAAAGCCCGCAAGTTTACAACGCTCATTGATGCACCAGGAAAGGTCCAACGCTCATTGATGCACCAGGAAAGGTCCAACAAGCCCAGCTGGTTGGACTTTGCTAATTAGGCTCAGTTCAAAGTATGTCTCGCGCAGTTACACAACGCCTCAATGGCCAGTTAACTCCTTATATGTCTCCTAATTCTTCAGAGAACCGTGTGCCATCATGGGAGACTCGGCAATGAGATATGAGGAGATGCCAGCTTTGACCAAATGTTCCCAGAGAGGGACAGACTATTCTGTTGGTTGCTGAATGAAAGTCTCTTAATGAGTCTCTATCTGGCACGCCAGTTCTTCAATGGGGGGAGATTCCGGGGATGTTTCTTGGAACGTGTTATGGGCCAGCTTGGACATAGTTCCTCTTTCCTAAGTCGCTAAAGCGAAGATAGTCTTACAAACACACGCACACATTCCTGCATTAGTACACTAACAACAGATTATACAGTTGACCTTTCGTTCACACTCCAATGTAGCCTAGTCTGGCCATCATGCGTGTGCAGGTGAAAATAAAATATCAAACCTCATTCAGACAGATATTCGGTAGGCTATATATCCTATACTTTAATAAACGCTGCATGGTCTAAATATCAGTCAAATTATTTACCTATAACATCTTTAGGCTGCATGGATTTAGTATTGTTGGCTACAAGTGCTTTGAGTTAATGGCTCGAGTGGATTGGGCTGGCTGGCTTCGCTGAATCGAGCTTTTCTTCCCAACACCCCATCATTAGGCTACTGAGCCAATGCGGAGATTATTTTGCCGGAGAAACGAGGTCTGACTGAGAGAAGCTCAGCCGGCCGACACAAAGAGCTGAGAGAAAACTTCAGTGACAACCATATAATGAGTCTCTGTGAAGATCGCCCACCATCTTATTGTGGTTTTTTATCTTCCTCCGCCTGAACCACGGAACGACGGGAGCGCCCGGGAAAAAAGAGCGAAGGGCAGACACGGAGCAAATTACCCATGCTTATTTATTCAGAGATGTCGCGGCCCCGCTGCGCGGCCACCCTCCAGGCGCTTCTCACGGACCAACCGACTGCGCGCCAAATCACAGACGGAGCTTGAAAGACAAAAATAAAGAACCGCGTGTGAATGGAGAGAAAATGGAACGGCGGCAGGAAAGAGAGTGGAGGGAGATAAACTAAGCTCCGGGAGGAGGTCGAGAATGATAGAGGGAGAGGGGCGGAGGGGAGACGTTCAGAGACAGAGCATTAAACCGAGACACCCAATCTCTCAGTCTGCACAAAGACGAAAAGGAAAGTTGGGTGTTCCTGGTTTGCTGCTGGGATGAGAGGGTGGTTGACAGAGCATGAGGGGAGAAGGGGGTGGTAGTGGAGGTGGTGGTGGTGGTGGTGGTGGTGGTGGTGGTGGTGGTGGTGGTGAGAAGAGAGAGAGAGAACAATGAGAGGAAGAGTGAAAAAGAGACAGTGGAAAGAGAGAGAGAGAGAGAGAGAAAGGGGGGATGATGGAAGACAATGAGTGAGGGGGGATGAGACAGGGATGCGAGAGAGAGAGAGAGAGAGAGAGAGAGAGAGAGAGAGAGAGAGAGAGAGAGAGAGGGGAGTACTAATGAGTGTGTCTCTGGGCTAGCCGGGAGAGGGGGCGGGGGGGCTTGCCAAGCGTACCCCCCACGGAGACCCCCCAACAGGGGGGGCACCTTTTTGGTTTTGCGAAAGAAATACGCCCCCCCCCCACCTTTGTACCGCAAAACATGCACAGAGAAATCCTGACTGCATAGGAGGGAAGCTTGAAGGTGGGGGGTTCTGGAGATGTTAAGATAGCAGGGGGTCTCTTCAGCTCCAACCCCCACACTCCTCACACACACACACACACACTCACACACACACCTCCTACGCCGGCCCCCAGTGCTGCTCATCTGTGTGGAGTCTTCTTTGGCTGCCTCACGATCGCGCTCCGAGTGAACCCCGACCGGAGGTAGTTTCAAGGTCGGAGGTCGTTTGAGAGATTTGTTCTGGCCGCGTCACTCGCGACCACACACCTTTACACCTTTGCAACTTCTTGTCGACTGGTACAGCAGCCGTGCATGCACTCTCTCTCTGTCTATCTCTCTGTCTATCTCTCTGTCTATCTCTCTCTCATGCAGCTTAAGACGGTTCCCTCGTCTTTGTCGCTGTTCACACACATCCTCCTGGTGTCGAGGGGTTCAGAATAATAGCCGTGTTGGCTTCTCAATACGACAGGATGTAGGATGTCTTTCTGGATGGTTTCTGGAGTATTGTATGAGACTGGATATGTAGTGGGCCTCGTTTAAGAAATGTAGGATTACAGTAATACACACACACCTACTTACCATCCTGAATTATTAACTCCTGATTTTTACAGTTGACCTGTCATTCACACTCCTTTGGAGTCTGGTGTGTGTGTGTGTGTGTGCGTTTGCTCTCAAGATACAAAACACATCAATTTCACCCAAAATTACTGGGAAAGAGTCTATCTTCATCATTTTTATGAATAAAAAGATTGTTGTTGTTGTGTTGCATAATACTTTTACTGTCTGCAAGTCTTGGTAGGGCCACATTTTACAACTATAGTCTTGTAGACTATCCTCTATGGAATAGTTCAAATTGTGTTGCTCTGTCAAGAATACTTAGTGCTATTAATTCCAAATTCTCATGAAATATTCAATGTAATCCAGAGACAGAATTACTCAGAATTCTTTTTTGTGTTCTAAATATTTAACAAATCTCTTAAATGAGACTGTGAAAGAGACTGTGCAAACTGAAATATTTTTTTTATCAGGTGTTACCAGAGACTCTCACTGTCAGAACACAGAGAGAAATGTTTGCATTTGTTTTGCTTTATGTAAGCCTTTGCAACTGTCTGGTTGTAACTTATTCATGATTAAGGGGCTCTCCTAAGCAAAAAGATAGGGAGAGAAGAAAAAAAAGGAGAACGAAAGTTTGAGAAACGACTGAAGAATTCTTTGTATACATATATATATATATATTCTGTATAATGTAAACTTGTGAGAGTGAAATTCTCTGTTCAGTCAAGTCAAGGTGTTCCGTTGAAAGAATGGAAGGATTTAATAGAAGAAAAATGAAAGGGAGTTGTGGGGAGGGGGCGGGTCTGTGTGGGAGAGATGGGGGGGGGGGTTCCCTTAGGGGGCGATGTGTTTGTGCTAGCTAAGCTCTCTCTCTTTCTCTCTCTCTCTCTCTCTCTCTCTCTCTCTCTCTCTCTCTCTCTCTCTCTCTCTCTCTCTCTCTCTCTCTCTCTCTCTCTCTATATCTCTCTCTCTCTCTGTCGCTCTCACTCACTCTCAGCCACTCACTCGCTCTCACACGCTCAACAGGGTCGACACAAAGCAAAGTCGCTCAAAAACACTCTCTTTCTCTCACACAGTGGCTGACACGGGGCCAAAGACGTACGGTCCACACAAACACACAGACGAACACGCACACAGACACAAGCACACACACCCCTACACACAGAGACTAGCCTCACCAGGGAAGAATAGTGAAGGAACAGAAGAAAGTCGAAGGAAGGAAGGAAGGGAGGTAGAAAAGTGATTCAGAGCCGTCCATTCTGAGGTTGTCTGTAGAAGAGAAGACAAAAGGAGACATCAGGGAAAGACACAAGACCAGAGGAAGACTCATCACTCAGGTAAGAGCACTTGTTTTCTCTCACTCATTATCTCTCGCTTATTATCGCTTCTTGTTCCTGTGGGCTCCTGTGGGTTCCTGTGTTTTGTAGATCCAGGGTATTTTCAGCCGTGTGACTGTTATCCTATTAAATTAGTCTTCAATTGTCAGTCTTTCTCAATACCATGTAAACTGGGTCTGGGTCTGAGTCTGGATCTCAGATCTCAGATCAGATCAGATAGGCTATACGTTCACCATTTAAGTTCACACAAGCAAGGAATTTTCTGTGGCAGGAAGGTGCATACGATAAACATCTGGGTCCGGACCTGGGTCTGGGGCTGGCTGGGTCTGTGTTGAGGACGAGGTCAGGGATTAAAGTCAGGGTCAGCTTCAGAGTATGCACCAAGGTCTGGAGGTGTTTGTGTGTGTCTGTGTGAAAACCAAACACAAGTCAGGCAACAAACTCTATCGTAACCTTCACCTACAAGAAAGTGAAAACGTTTCGATGAAGAAAGTGAAATATTGTGGGTAATTCCATCTTTGTTGTGTCTAAACTGTTAACGCGTGGGAAGAGAAGTGGTCCTCTCGAGGTAGATGCCCCGGCTCAGGTCAAATGAGACACATGTGGGCCAGAGGCCAATCCACAGCCTGTCTACATGTCCTTCTGTGTCGCTTGAAGAGGAACAGAGCTGGAGAAGCACAAAGAGAGTGAGACAGAGAGAGGGAGAGACAAGGAGAGAGACAAGGAGATATATACATGAGGTGCGAGAGAAAGGGATAGAGTGTGATACAGGCAGAGCGAGAGATTGAGATAGAGAGCGTGCGTGGAAAGATAGAGAGAAAGAGGGAGGGAGGGACGTCTGGAAGAGAAAAATTGAGATACAGTGAATAGATCCATTGTGGAACTGTGGTGTCATGTGAGTCGTAGTGACCGGCTATCATACACACAGACATACAAACATTCATCTTCTAGTGGGACAACCCTGTTCTGTTCAACTCAGCCCAGTCGCTTTACTTTAGTTCTATTTTATACATGGTAAATGCGTCAATTAAAAGTGATAATTACATCATGCATTTCATTCATTTAACGAACACTTTACAGTTTTTTTTTTCGCTTTGGTACTATTTTCACAAGTATGTGGTAAAAGCTCACAACTGTTAGTACAAAACTCAAAGCAGATCATCAAAAAGTCAGTTTTTTCAAACATGTCTCTCTATCTTTCCACGCACGCTCTCTATCTCAATCTCTCACTCTGCCTGTATCACACTCTATCCCTTTCTCTCGCACCTCATGTATATACAGTGCCCTCCAAAAGTATTGGAACAGTGAGGCCAATTCCTTTATTTTTGCTGTAGACTGAAAACATTTGGGCTTGACATCAAATAATGAACGTGAGACCAGAGATCAACGTTTCAGCTTTTATTTCCAGGTATTTACATCAGGATCTGATGCACAACTAAGAAAATATCACATTTTGTTTGAATCCACCCATTTGTCATGTGATCAAAAGTATTGGAACAGATATACTTAAAACATATTTAAGTGAATAAGACTTAATATTTAGTTGCAAATCCTTTGCTTTCAATAACTGCAGCAAGTCTGTGACCCATTGACGTCACCAAACTTTTGCATTCTTCCTTTTTGATGCTTTCCCAGGCTTTCACTGCAGCCTCTTTCAGTTGTTGTTTGTTTTGTGGGGTTCCTCCCTTCAGTCTCCTCTTAAGCAGGTAAAATGCATGCTCTATAGGGTTTAAGTCTGGAGATTGACTTGGCCAGTCTAATACCTTCCATTTCTTGCCCCTGATGAACTCCTTTGTTGTTTTGGCAGTGTGTTTTGGGTCGTTATCTTGCTGCATGATGAAGGCTCTGCCAATCAGTTTGGTTGCATCTTTCCTTAAATTGGCAGACAAAATGTTTCTGTAGACTTCCGAGTTCATTTTGCTGCTGCCATCATGTGTTACATCCTCAATGAAGATTAATGAGCCCGTCCCAGAAGAAGCCATGCAAGCCCAAGCCATGACAGTACCTCCACCGTGTTTCACAGATGAGCTTGTGTGTTTGGGATCATGAGCAGTTCCTTTCTTTCTCCAAACTTTAGCCTTTCCATCACTTTGGTAAAAGTTAATCTTTGTCTCATCAGTCCATAAAACTTTGTCCCAGAATTTTTGAGGTTCATCTCTGTACTTTTTGGCAAATTCCAGCCTGGCCTTCCTATTCTTCTTGCTAATGAGTGGTTTGCATCTTCTGGTGTAGCCCTTGTACTTTTGTTCATGAAGTCTTCTGCGAACAGTAGATAGTGATACCTTCACTCCTGCCATCTGGAGGTTGTTGCTGATCTCACTAACAGTTGTTTTAGGGTCTTTCTTTACAGCTCTCACAATGTTTCTGTCATCAACTGCTGATGTTTTCCTTGGTCTACCTGTTCGACGTCTGTTACTTAGTACACCAGTAGTTTTCTTCTTCTTCAGGACATTCCAAATGGTTGTACTGGCTATGGCCAATGTTTCTGCAATGGCTCTGATTGATTTTCCATCTTCTCTAAGACTCACAATTGCTTGTTTTTCACCCAAAGACAGCGCTCTGGTTTTCATGTTGTTTTCACCTCTGAATACAGTCTGCATAGACAAAACCTATCTTACCCAATCTGAACCTGAGTGTAGACATTCAGTGGTATTTATTGATTGAATAATGTATGTAATAGGACACACCTGGGCAACAAAACACACCTGTCAGTCACATGTTCCAATACTTTTGCTCACGTGACAAATGGGTGGGTTCGAACAAAAAGGTGATATTTTCTAATTTGTGCATCAGATCCTGATGTAAATACCTGGAAATAAAAGCTGAAACGTTGATCTCTGGTTTCACATTCATCGTTTGATGTCAAGCCCAAATGTTTTCAGTCTACAGCAAAAATAAAGGAATTGGCCTCACTGTTCCAATACTTTTGGAGGGCACTGTATCTCCTTGTCTCTCTCCTTGTCTCTCCCTCTCTCTGTCTCACTCTCTTTGTGCTTTTCCAGCTCTGTTCAATTGACAATGTACAATGCACAAAATACACAATCACTTTTTCATATGAAGTAATTGTCTTTCACAATGCAATGCTCACAATGCTTTTGATATGCCTCTCATTTAATTTGCGTAAATTTATTTGACCAACACTGAATCCAACAGATCTTAATGGTTAATCACTGAACCGTTTGGTAAACCTATATATTTTCATTTCAGCAGTAAACAGTATATCGATTGTGAGAACTAAAGAAATACAATTTGTTTTTGTACGAACATATAAATTACTGTAACTTCACATGATGAATACTCGTTATTACTACTTGATTTCAAATTGGGGTAACCACAATTGGTCATTTGATATACGTAAAAGTGGGGGCGTAAACACTGGCAAATTATTTCAACATGGAGCAGGATAGAAAGCAGGGAATAGGAAGAGCTTGTGGACAAGAGATCCGTCAGAGAGGTGGGCATGGGCACCAACAGAGAGGTCAGAGAGGTGGGCATGGGCTCCAACAGAGAGGTCAGAGAGGTGGGCATGGGCTCCAACAGAGAGGTCAGAGAGGTGGGCATGGGCTCCAACAGAGAGGTCAGAGAGGTGGGCATGGGCACCAACAGGGAGGTCTGAGAGGTGGGCATGGGCTCCAACAGAGAGGTCAGAGAGGTGGGCATGGGCTCCAACAGAGAGGTCAGAGAGGTGGGCATGGGCACCAACAGAGAGGTCAGAGAGGTGGGCATGGGCACCAACAGGGAGGTCAGAGAGGTGGGCATGGGCACCAACAGGGAGGTCAGAGAGGTGGGCATGGGCTCCAACAGAGAGGTCAGAGAGGTGGGCATGGGCTCCAACAGAGAGGTCAGAGAGGTGGGCATGGGGCCTCTAAATGTTATGTTTTGTTCTCATTCAGTTACATACGTACAGTATAGTAATAGAAAGTTAACCAATGTTACAATTATATCTGAAAAATTATATACTACTGTAAAAACTAATTTGGCCAAATGATTGTAGACAATGTCTTCATTGATCCTTCACTTGATTACACATAGGATGGATATTTAGGAAGTTATAGATTATGTAAATGTGAGTAACGTAAGTGTATTGCCTAATGTGAAACTGTAATCTGTCTTTTACATAGTACTTTAGCATTTTAATTTCAGCACTTCTAAGGCCGATTTGAAACATGTATCTTGCATTGTTTGCTGTTGGATGAACTGATTGTTAAGAGTACTAAACTGAAAGAAGATCATACAGTTGTGTTTTGGTGATTAAACCAAATGTTCCCATTACATATTACAATAATCTTGTGTTTGAAAGCATTCCATGAGGTTTTGAAAGAATGACTAGCTGCGTTACAAGTGTGATCAGTTTGGATCTTTTTACTAAGAGTTTTGAAAATGTACACCTTACTTGTGAAAATAGTACCAAAGCGAATAAAAAAAACTGTAATCCAAAGCGACACGCAGGATTTTGAACCTGCAGCCTTTTGATCTGCAGTCAACTGCTCCACCCACTGAGCTCCACCCACTGAGCTCCACCCATTGAGCTCCACCCACTGAGCTCCACCCACTGAGCTCCACCCATTGAGCTCCACTCATCTTAATGTGGTGGAAGAGGAGGCTGGAAGAGAGACAAATAACTAGTAAAGAAAGGGAGAAGGTGATATTAAGACTATAAAAATGTGAAAATGGAACGGGAAAGTTAGAGAGAGTGTGAGCGTGGGAGGCCAAAAGAAAGTCAGGGAGAGCAGAAATAATTGAGAGAGCGAGATTGACAAAGTGAGAAGTCTGCGAGCAAGGTGATCAGTTTATATCAGTAGTCTCTCTCCCTGTCTGTCTCCATGTCTCTCGCCCCGTATGTCTCTACCTGTCTCTCTACCTGTCTCTCTACCTGTGTCTCTACCTGTGTCTCTCCCTATCTCCCTAATTCTCTCCCTGTCTCAATCAGTGGTCACTCTCCTTGTCTCTCCTTGTCAGTGCTGTCACTCACTGTCAGCTCTCCCACTCTCGGCCAGTGGTCTCTCTGCGTGTCTCTCCCTCTCAGCAGTCTGTCATTACGTGGGGTGAGTGTAACTGCTCTGTCACCTTGGTACAGAGGTGCATTGTGGGTATTCTGTCTGTTTGGGCACATTAAACAGCATTAGCTCGACGAGCAGGTTGAATAATACATGAACGCTATTTTCTGAGCTCTCCGGAGTCCTCTGGAGGGCACAGAGAGGCATCCAGTCTTCAAGTCATCAAGGATGAGTGGTGTGGGAGAAGGTAGGTGTGTGTGTGTGTGAGTCACCATACCAGACATGATCAGGAACTGTCCATCTTTGAATATCCCCAGCTTGTTCCACTTCTGTCACAACATGCCAGATGAGTGTTGGACACACACTGCCCACTTTACAGAACGGCCTATTAACCCTGTTGCCTGGCCAATGAGCAGGTTAGAACCCCTCATCAAGAGTTCTGGGAGTTGAAGGACTTCTAAGTGATTTCTCAGCACGACTCGAGTCTATCCCACCTGTGGCCGTGCCACAGTGCCGGGCCACAGTGCCACAGTGCCACAGGGCCACAGTGCCACAGTGCTCCAGAAGTGCAGTTTGAAATACAGAGAAATGTATCCCTTTTGAGTTGAACATTTTCATCACTTGAAACGGTTTTGAATCTCGAAGCCGACGATGCCGTCTTGTTGTCTTGTCGCAAACAATGTTTCAGTCAAGGCTCATCCGTTGTTTTAGTTTGGACCACCTGTCTAAGACCCTAAGTTCCACATCAGCGGTACCATGCTTTTAATCCACTTTAAAAGAGAGGCCATCTGTCTATCCTGTTAACCTCTGCTGGCTCTGGGTTGACTAAGACTGTGTTTACAGGACCTCGAGAGGGATAAAGTTCATCAACCTGGCAACCATCCATCACCATCAGGGTTAAGGTCCTCACTGTAGACCACAACACAGGAGCACAGACACAGATACACACACACACACAAAGCAAAGCAAATGCAGAGTGGGTTGCGTTAACAATCACACACACACACACAGACACACACACATAGTCAGACCAGGAAGAGAGGCGGTCTGGGCAGGGCCATCACACCCCAGTGGCTCTAAACGGAGGTGACAGGACCCCCTGCTGGCAGCCAGATGGAGAGAGCTGGAGAAGTCCCACCTTTGTCCATGAACACACACAGACACACTGACATACTGACATACACACACACACACACACACACACACACACACTCCCAGGCTGAAGCTCAGGATGGGTCTGTGGCTCTTGTCAGTCAGGGTCCTCAGGTTGTCTTGAGGTGGTTTAGCTGCTATGGTTCTGGTGCTAATTGATGTGGTGGTTCTGGTCATTCACATGGTGGTTCTGGTGCTAATTCAGGCTCTGGTTCTGGTTCAAGTTCGGTTGCTGGCTCTAGTGTTGGTTCTCCTTGGTGGATGATGCCATCTCTGTCATCATGTCCTGCTGATAGCAAGCATACTAATAATCATAAATATGTGAGATAGCAGTGCCTTGCTGATAGCAAGCACACTAAAAACCGCATCAATAGAAGAACGTTAGAATGACCCGCCCCTCCTGCTGTTTAGACTGCTGAAATCAATCACCCCAATCTTCCTCTTATTGAGTTGTTTTTAACAAACTCATTTGACCCTCCCCCCCCTCGCCCCCCCCTAACACACACAGACAAGACCCCCCTGTGTGTGGACCAAGGGCGATGGTCGTGAAGCACCCCAATGGGGGGTTGCAGTCTAGGACCATGGGGGTGACCTTGGTGCTTGAGCGCCAGTAGGAAGGCGTTTCTGTGTGTGTTAATGTATGTATCTGTGTCAGTGAGTGTACATGTGGGTGTGCGTGAGTGAGTGTGTGTGAGGGCACGGTGGAGTGTGTGAGTGCATGTGTGTGTGTGTGTAAGTGCACGTGTGCGTCGGCGTGGGTCTGGGTCCGGGTGGCTGTGCGTTAGTAGCTGTAGCTGTTTGTGTCTGCTCTCATTAACCTCCACTCCCAGTGAGAGTCTGCAGACCTGGGGGGGGGGGGGGGGGTGGGCTGGGGGGGGGGGGGGGGGGGGTGGACGAGATGGAAAGAGGGATGAGGGGAAAAAAAGAAGAGGGGGAGGGGGTAAAGCCATTTAAGAGTCATAAAGTGCTTGGTCAATCAAAACCCCCCCTGCTAAGGGCCTCATGTCCTCCAGCCTGTCACTTCGTCTCCCATAGTGAGAGCGTGTGGGTGTGTGTGTGTGTGTGTGTGTGTCTGAAGAGCCACTGAGGCATTCGACACAGAGGCACACAGGCTATTACACATGTCACCGAGAAGCACAGTGAAGGAGGGAGAGAGACTAAGCGAGAGACAGAGATGGATGAAGTGTTTACTCTGTGGAGAGTTGCAAACAGTAATTTGCCTGTTAGTAAAAGCGATTTGCCTAATAGTCACATGAGAAAGGTGAGAATGCATGTGTGTGTTCATGTGGGACTCTGTGTGTGTGTGTTGTTTGGGGTGGGGGTGGGTGAGGATGGGGAGTCTCTGTGGAACAGACTCCTACTTCACAATGATTTCAGTGTAACTATCTGGGTCAGCGAGTCTGGACAGAGATTGGGATGAGTCCTGGATGAGTCTGGGATGATCCCGGGATGAAGTTAACCGGATCCAGATCTAGTTTATTACTGTCATCACGGGTATCATTTGGCTGTAATATGGCACCGACTGTGACATCATCTGTGACCGCCAATATCTCTCTACTCTTCCTTCAGCCCCCGTCATCCTCCCATCTCTCTACTTCTTCTTTGTGGTGCTCAGTCTCTCTCTCTCTCTCTCTCTCTCTCTCTCTCTCTCTCTCTCTCTCTCTCTCTCTCTCTCTCTTTCTCTCTCTCTCTGTCTCTCTCTCTCTCTCTCTCTCTTTCTCTCTCTCTCTCTCTCTCTCTCTCTCTCTCTCTCTCTCTCTCTCTCTCTCTCTCTCTCTCTCTCTCTCTCTCTCTCTTGGGAGGAGGCTTCAGGAGAGGTTGTTTCTCAAGACCGGTTGCCATAGCGAGGCAGTAGGTGTTGAAATCCACCTGGCGTGGGTGTCGGTATGGCAACCTCTTTCCAAGAGCATTCCCAAGGGTCTCTCTCTCACCTCTCCCTCTCTTCCTCACCTCTCCACCATCTCCTTTCTTACCATCCCTCGCTCTTCTGTCCTTTTCTCATTTGAAACCCCGCCACGCTCATAATTACATAAAAACAATGATTGTTTTTCTTCCTCCCCCCTCCCTCTCTCCTCACCCTCCTGATCCTTTGCTGACTGTGTTTAACCCAGATACCCAGTTGAAGACCCAGACCATATCGGTTCACTGGCCCATAACAATATTGACCAAACATAATGAACCTAACCCCATCTGTCAACGAACCGCCCTTACATACCCACGTATACACGCACACACACACTCACGCACACGTACATATTCACTCAAATGTTGTGCACATGTTCGCGCCCAGACATGAACAAACATCTACTTGAACACAAACAAGCACACATAGGTGAATACACACACATTATGGGTTCCACCCGTCCATCAACCCTGACTCAGGCTCTGGGCAGGCCCCTCTTCCCACACACAGAACCCTCCAGACAACCTCCTGACAACCACACCAGTGACATTACAGCCTGGACTTTAGTTCCTGGGGACCCAACCTGCAGAGCAGACCAGAGAAATAGACAGAGAAGGAGGGAGAGAGAGAGAGAAACAGAGAGAAACGGTGGAGAGAGACAGAGAGACAGAGAGAGAGAGAGAGAGAGAGAGAGAGATGGACAGACAGAGAGAGAGAGAGAAAGGGAGAGAGAAAGGGGGAGAGAAAGACAGGGAGAGAGAGGAGGTAGAGCAAGAGGGAGGAAAGAGAGAGTTATGGGGTGTCTGACCTGGTCATCTAAATCCACTGTGATGGATCAGAGAAGGCCTGCAGGCTGTTACCGTGGGAACACATACATATGCCCATTTGCACGTAAACAAGTATGTGGGTCGGTTGAAGAGTTTGTGTGTGTGCCTGTGGCTGTGTGTGTCTGTGTGTGTGTGTGTGTGTGTGTGTGTGTATGTGTGTGTGTGTGTGTGTAGGTGTGTGTGTGTCCATTCTGTGTGTGTGTTTATTTAAAGTGACCTGACCCATCGGTCCCCCTGGTGAACACAAACAACCTGTCTCTTCACTTCTCCTTTCTCTCCTCTCCCTTATCTCTCCCTTATCTCTCTCGCTCTCTCTCTCACTCTTCCTCTCTGTCTCTCTCGTTCCAAATGTCATCCACGGCACTGTGTCAGACAAAACACGAAGACACACACATACACACATGCCACACACACACACACCAGACACACAGACTTGAGCGTGCCAACCGCATTGTCCCCAGACACCCATGCAAAGGCTCTTTTAATTAGAACCATAGACCCACTCCTCTCCATTCTGGTCCCTCTCTCCCTCTCTCTCATTCTCTCACACACACACACTCTCTTCTTATCTCTAACCCCTCCCTCTCGCCCCCGCTTATCTCTTCTTGATACACACACACCCCCCCCCTCCCCCCCTCTGCCCCATTGTGTGCATATATACCCCTATCTTTCACAATGAACCATATAAAGTCAACACATGAGAGAGAGAACGTGAGAGAGAAAGAGAGAGGGGGAGAGAGAGAGGGGGAAAGTGGGGGGATAGATAGAGAGGGGGAGAGTGGGGGGGAGAGAGAGAGGGGGAAGATGGAACTCTTTTCAGTGTTTGATACGATTGACCCAGATCTTCAAGCGCGAACAACTGGGGAGGGGGGTGGGGGTCTGTTGGTTGTGTATTCAACGGCAGAAGTGTGTGTGTGTGTGTATGTGTGTAGGGGTAAGGGGGTGGAAGGGGGTGGAAGCGGGAGAGTTGTTCTAAAGAGTCTAATTTGAAACCTAGCAGGGGGTCACTGGGCAGAAGAAGGTCAGATTTCAATGAAGGTCAAAAGACAGCCAGAAAGGCTGACTGGCAGGCAGGCAGGCAGGCAAGCCATATTTTCAGACTAGCTTCTGATTTATTATTATTATTTCTCACTTTCTCTTCCTTCCCTTCTCCCTCTCTTCAGCCCTCATATGCTCAACAATGAGTCATATAAACTGGGTTGGCCTACTTGTAAAATGTGCGTGTATGCAAAGTTGACACATAAGCAAAGTTCCTTGTTTTGATCTAATTTAATGAGAGCATTGAACATTTTTAATGGGTTTCTATGAAAGGTCGCCACTAATATCTAGGCACTTGTACTGGTCCTGTTATTGTGATGATATACAGTATAGCGTAGAAACCTCTCCCCCAAAAAAACATTTTCTTTGGTTTTGAAACCAGCAGAGGAACCGCAGGTGTTTAGAGCTTCCGTTTCATCTACTGATGGAGAGAATGAAGAGAGGAGAAAAAAGACTGGAGAGAACCGCGGAAAGTGCAACTGACAGGAGAGTGAGAGAGAAACTGAGAGACAAAAGACAAGAGAAAGTCGAGCTAATAACAAAGAAAGAGGGAGAGGGGACAGAGAGAGAGGGGGGGCGAGAGAGAGGGAGAGAGAGAGAGAGAGAGACAGAGACAGAGACAGAGAGAGTTTATCTAGGTCCACCAGCCCTGGTGATATGACAAGACTGGCACTTCTCAGGCTTTTCACCACACCACCCCCTACAGGGCCAATCTCTCTCACTAAGTTACACACACACCCTCCTGCTGAGAGCACACACACACACACACACACAGTACCTCCTTCCCGTTCCCTCTCCCTCCCTCCCTCCCCCCCTGCATGTAGGCTAATCCTGAACCCCCTGTCTTAAATACCAGCGCTCCCAGGAACCATGTTTCTAAGGCTGGGCATGTGTGTATGTGTGTGTGTGTGTGTGTTCGTGAGAGAGAGAGAGAGAGAGAGAGAGAGAGAGAGAGAGAGAGAGAGAGAGAGAGAGAGAGAGAGAGAGAGAGAGAGAGAGAGAGAGAGAGAGAGAGAGAGAGAGAGAGAGAGAGAGAGAGAAAGCCAACACAACAGAAGATACGTACCAAAATACATACAAAGAGCCTAGGCACAGTTACAAACAACTGGCAAACCTCCACAACCACCTACAAACTCGGAGAGAGGGGGGGAAAGGGAGAGAGAGAGGGAGTGTTCAGAGAGAGGGCAAGACAAAGAAAGAAACAAGTGACATAGAGCAAGAAGGAGGGAAAGAATGAGACAGAGAGAGATAGAGAGAGGGGAGGGGGGGAGATTGAGAGGGAGAATAAAGTGAGAAAGTGAGGGAAGGAAAGAGAGATAAGGAGGGATGGAAAAAAAAGAGAGAGAGCAAGAGAAAGGGAGAGCGATCGAGCGAGCGAGATTCCCCCGAAGACGCACAGATGATGCATTTGCTTCTTCACAGATAATTGACTTCAGGTCGTCTTCCTCTCGCGGCATGCTGTTGCTCCTGTTGTCAATATGGGAAGCTAACGCACCACTGACAGCCCTGGCATTGTTCTCCTCAGCGGCTGCTGTTTGGTCACTGATGTGAGTCATGAGAGCCAGTCTGTCAGGGACCAGGGCTCACAGTGACTGCAGCGTGAGCCTCATTGAACAGATCTAAAGAGGCTGTCTGGAGCCTCGTATGTTATTAATGAGGAACATAGCCTCCCCACTCACCCATCACAAACTGCTAATCCAGTCAGCCATTTTGTTGAATTGAAGCATGGCGCGAGACTTGCTTCGTTTGATGGACTACACGGTCAGTTCTGAGAAGATGAGTCTCTAGAAACGATTTGTGACTGGCTCAAACTGTAAAGCGATTCTCTTAAAATGTTGACCAAACATGTAGAAAATAAGAGAGAGAGCTAAGGTTTGGAAGGAATGGGTGGGGAGGGGGGAAGAGAAAGGGAGAAAGATTGAGACACACGGAGAGAGAAATAGTTGTTACAGGTGGAAAAACGTTGGGAAAAAGCGAGTGAGACAGAGAGAGAGAGAGTGAGAGAGAGAGCGAGAGAGAGAGAGAGAGAGAGAAGAATAGAAAGCGTGATGGGAAAAGCATGAGACAAAGAGACCGAGAGACACGAGGAGAACGGGGGGTTGGGGGGGGAAATGAAGCAGAATGCTCGACGCGACAGGAGGGAGATACTCTAGTGTATCAGTCACAGCGGAGGTTATCCACCCACTTAACATGAGGCATCTGGCTTCTCCCCCCCCCCCCACACACACACACACACACAGAGGCAGAGTGACACCACACGGCAGAGGAACACAAACACAGGATCTAGGTGAGGAGGAAGACGACGAAGGGAGCAGGAGAAATGACGACATCCCCTCCGCAGGGGGTGCCGGGCTAGAGGTCGAGGGCACGACATCTGTCCCACCGGGCGCAATTAGCACGCTCACACAGGAACAGGGATCGGCAGGAACACGAGACAAGCTAATTAATAAGATGTCGTCCTCGACAACAACAGCAGCGTGGTGATTGCTAACAGCAGAGAGAGGTGGAGGTGTTGTGACAGGGCCGGGTGGAGATGTTATGGCTGGGCTGGGTGGAGATGATAGACAGGGCTGGATGGAGGTGTTGTGGCTGGGCCGAGTGGAGATGATAGACAGGGCTGGATGGAGGTGTTGTGACAGGGCCGGGTGGAGATGATAGACTGGGCTGGGGGGAGGTGTTGTGACAGGGCTGGATGGTGAGTTTATATCTGTATCTTATAAGTGTGTGTGTCTCTTGCAGGTTCTCCAGTGTAAAGGAGGAACCCTGCGGAACCCTGCTGTGAACGGTTCCATCTCTGGACGCCTCGAAGCTACATGAGTGGCGTCCACGTGACCTGGCCTCCGCCTCTCAGTGTGAGAGTGACTGTGTGTGTGTGTATTCTCTCTCCCCATCATGCTGTGGACAGTGTTGCTAGCTCTGCTGGTTCTGCTCCTTCTGCAAACCCAGCTGTGCATCTGCCTACGGGAGCTCCGCATAGCCAGCTCTTCCTCCTCCTCCTCCTCCTCCTCCACCTCTTCCTCCCCTCCCCTCCGCAACGCCACCCAGCAGCGCCTGCCTGGCGCCATCATCATCGGCGTGAGGAAGGGGGGTACCAGGGCCCTGCTGGAGATGCTCAACCTGCACCCGGACGTGGAAGTGGCCAAGGCCGAGGTGATCCTTGTGATGGTTCGTCAGGGGTCTACTTCCGAGTGACTACTCTCAGACCCTCATCATTCAAACAGTCCCACTCAAAATACAAAGGAGTCATTTTCAGTAGTTGTGTGACGATCACATAAAACGTTACATTGTATTGTATCACAAAGGCCACATACAGATCAAATGATGTGTCTCCTCTCCTCACCCTTTGTGACCTCGCTTCTCCTCCCCCACTCCTTCCCTCTCTCTCAGGTCCACTACTTCAACGTGGAGGAGCACTACCGCCGGGGCCTGGCCTGGTACCGGGCCCAGATGCCCTTCACCCTCCCCAGGCAGCTGACTGTGGAGAAGACCCCTGGGTACTTCTCCTCCCCCGAGGTGCCGGCACGCGTCTGGGACATGAACCCGGCAGTCCGCCTCCTCCTCATTGTCCGCGACCCGGCTGAGCGCCTGGTTTCCGACTACACCCAGGTCCTCCACAACCGCCTGGCCCGCAACAAGCCCTACCAGACCCTGGAGGAGCTGCTCCTGGGGCCCGAGGGACGCATCGACCCTGCCTACAAGGCCCTGCAGCGCAGCCTGTACCACCAGCACCTGGCCCGCTGGCTGGAGGTCTTCCCCAGAAAGCAGGTCCACGTGGTGGACGGGGAGGCCTTGGTTCAGGACCCCTTCCCGGAGCTGCAGCGGGCCGAGAGGTTCCTGGAGCTCCCGCCGCGCATCTCACCCTCCAACTTCTACTTCAACACCACCAAGGGCTTCTACTGCCTGGTGGCGGCCGGCGGCCATGACAAGTGCCTGGACGAGTCCAAGGGGCGCCCACACGCTCCGCTCAGCGCCCAGGCCTTCAAGAAGCTGTGTCGCTACTTCAGGGAGGCCAACAGGATGTTCTTCGACATGGTGGGCCGCACCTTCTCCTGGTGCTGACCAGCTCAGCTGGGGGGAGGGGGTCCCGAGGGATCATGTGACTTTCAGCCTATCGGTGAAGAGGATTTTTTCCCACCGGCAGCTGGGTTGATGGAGGGATCTGTCAGGTCACCTGGTTGGGATGCCTGGTGTGCTTGGGTCAAGCGACCAGACCGAGAGCTGAGAGAGACCAGCAAGTCTTATTCCAGTGCTGCACTACCCTCTACTGGCAGGGCCTATGTATGAACACATGGCAGACTCGATGATGTCTTACAGGGCAAAATGTTGTTTTTAAGGCCATAGTAACAGTGCCATTTGTTTGTGACAATTAAACCATCGGGATAATGAAAGAAGAATGAGGAGATCTTGTGAGCAGGACAACACGGGGCGACACACAGACGTGATGAAATGTGTGATTAAAATAGCAGATAGCTAAATGTGGGATCTGAGAGGTGCTTATTGTTGCACTATGAACTGGTCAAGACTTTGCAGATTCACTGTACCAGCTAGTCAGCTAAAACGTGAAGATGCTCAGACTGTATAAAGAATGACTGTGAAAAGAAATGTGCTTGTTGAAGTAGTTATGTTTGAATGTTTACCCATTTAGATTTTTATGCTGGACTACCCTTTTAAAGGTTTAATAGAAATCTCTATTTCTGGTCTCTTGAATTTAGCTACTTCAAGGAGTTTTAGTTGCAAAGTATTGTAAGCTTCATTTTTTAAACACTTCTTCAATAAACGTCTACACATGTCCTAACCTACAGATCCCTGATTCATATCGCCTCAGTTTTTGTTTTATGAACATCGCCCTGCAGCCACAATCTGCTTTTTTGGATTAATCAAAACACTTGCATTATGACAGTCATGTTGAACTACCCCTCAAAGTAAGCGCCACAGCTACTTAGATTAAAGGCCGTTTGATCAGAGACAGTCAATTGACCAACGTGATAAATCTCTTCATTGCCTCAGGACAGACCTACAACTCTATGCTTACCCCCCTTGTAAGGATCTCTATCTTTCTTACTTTCTGTTTCACTCTCTCTGTCTCCTCCTTTCCTCACGATCTTCTCTCCCTCATTCCATCCTTCGTCCATTTATCCCTCCAATAAGAAACTCTTCAATGACAGAAGGATACCTTTGTAGAGCAACAGCATGAAAATGAGAGAGAGATGAGAGAGAGAGACGTACAGTAAGAGACAAATGATTCCCTACCTTTGAAGATGCAAGGCAGCCATTTCTTTCATGTGTTCCCTGTGGATAGCCAAGCAGACAGACTCAGATCTGGGATGAACTCATCACACCATATATGGGTGCAAAGTCTTCACATCCTGTGGGTAGTATTTGATGTATAGTATTTGAATGAAAAGCCAGCTTCTGTTTTATTCCATTTATTTAACTTTAAAAAATGTTAAAAAACGATTTTGGATAAGGTATACATATCCAAGTAATTTTGACTACAGTCTATTTAAAAAACATTTATGCAAAGTTCAATCGTTGTAATAAAACATCAACAATAACCCATTTAGGTATTTGAGGTCAAATTACCCAGCATTTCTTCTGGTCAACATTAACCAATATTTGGCTTGAAGGATCAACACAATTTGCTGTGTTAAATGATCAATCCATCTTGCTGGGTTGGATTAAATTTTGGTTAGATTCTGAATCATTGTTAACTTGGTCTTTTCCATGTTAATGCCTGCAAGGCAGTGAAGAAAACTATAATGTACAGTCCCATCGTGCTACCATCCGCAGATTCCGCACATATGTCCACCTTCTACATACTCTATACACAGTTTAAGGCAATAAAGATGAGTACTATTACTTTTTTATATTTTGATCTGTAAATATTAGATCTTCTCTTGGTCTCCTAATTCTTGAATGGTTTGTGGACTGATTATCCATGGTGGTACTCTTAAGGAAAGAAACAGACTCACAGCTGGTCTCAGACATAAAACACACGGCCAAACCCTATGGTAACTTGACCTTCAGAATCTAGAAGACGAAGGGAATGGCAGATCTACAGATAGGGTACATTTTGATTATGATACTTACATTGTAAAATATACAGTTTTACTTAGTTGTATGTTTTTAATCAAACAGGGACCTACTTGTTCTCCATCATAGCCACTGTTTTACAGCAGTAGGGCTTAGCCCTCCTATTGTGTTCAAAAAGAGTTTACACCTTTGGTGTTCGCGGGTTAAATTTGACCAGTGATTGAATACATTGACAATCACTAAATTAAAGCAAAAAAGATCATCCAATGAAATGTTTTATCTGCCAAGTAAGTAACATATTAGCTTTCCATATCCATAGTTAAATATACATTACTTCGAATTTTCTAAGTACCTTAGACTCTATTGAACTTACAATGTGCACATTTTATGTACAAAAAAGGCACCTTTTATGTATTTTATTTGGTTATGATGTACAGAACAGGGAAATGATTTATAAGACCATGAGACGAGGGTAATGATGATGTAATTCCAAAAACAGTGGCCTCATTGTTTTATTTGTATACCCCAGGAAGGTACACCAGGTAAGCACTGAAATGGCATGTGGCAATGTGGCAATGGCAATGTGGCAATCTCCCTCCAAACACTAGTCTTCCCTCCATGTTGGTCATGTCAATAAGGATCTTTCTATAGGCTGTGAGATATCCTTTGATAATGTTGACAACTGCAGTTCAGTCAAGACACATATTAGATTTCAGCATTCATTAATAACCGTAGACATGAAAATAGGTTTAACGTTGGCAGAGTGGATGTATCTAGGGGAAGCACAACATACATAGACTATTCTGATTCTGATTCTATAGAAAGCAAATAAAGAAATAATCCTATCTGATGGATAGTAACATACAGACAACACAGAGAGATGGGGATGATGGAGGGCAGCAGCAGCACAATAATACAACAACCGGGGGTGAGTGTGGGAGTATCCGTGCGGCCTTAAAATGTCCCCTTATTGGACGTGGGCCAATGGGTGAGGCGTAGAGTGCCATGCCTGAACTAGGCTTCACTCATATGCTGCTTCAGAATGGGATGTGGGTAAGGCCTCAAA
Source organism: Hypomesus transpacificus (assembly GCF_021917145.1). Lineage (NCBI taxonomy): Eukaryota > Metazoa > Chordata > Actinopteri > Osmeriformes > Osmeridae > Hypomesus > Hypomesus transpacificus. Next base: position 1,266,969 of record NW_025813837.1, on the reverse strand, counting down.
GAAGGTCTTATCAAAATTATGTTACCACTCCCCAATTGAAAAAACCCTTGTCATATCTATGAGAATGAAAGGCTTCCCAAAATATTAACAGCAAAAAAGTATTCAATATGAGAGATGAAATTGTATTTTCATGTTTGTGTGTGTATGTGTGTGCAAATGCTGCGGTGAGATGTTGGTAATAAAGTGTGAGAAAGTCCAAGCCTATATATTTGCTGTGTTAAATGATTAACCCATCTTGCTGGGTTAGATTAACCCAGCGTGTGTTCTGTCCTATATTTAACTAGTTATTTGCAGCAGTAACTTTAGTATTAGAGGGTGCATGCAGCTGGAATACATCGTGCAGGTCGAGGTGGAACATGGTCAGGGCAACCTTGAGTGGCCTTGACTTTGTTATCAAGCAAACAGTTGTTTTGCTCAATCCGTTTCCGAGCACCATGCCAGATCTTAATATTTTACCCTTCAATAGCTGGTTCTGGAACATTTGCACAGTAATTAGAGCAAATGTAGCACATTTCAAATTCCAACCATATCAGTCTTTCTGTCACAAGTGTGTAGTTCTATGGTATTTTTCGGTCGTCACTCAAGGAAGAGACTGTTTTTACTAGCCACATCGCAGAGTAACCACGGGGGGTGAAGTGCCCCTGTGAGAACAAGCTTGGACCCCCTTGTGGTCCCTATAAAAGTAGATTCTGAATCATTGTTAACTTGTTCTTTTTAATGTTAATGCCTGCAAGGCAGTGAAGAAAACTATATTCCAACAATAATGTCTGCAAGGCAGTGAAGAAAACTATATTCCAACAATAATGTAACTGGCCCCTCTAACAGTACAACTGGCCCCAGCTTGGTCCCACAAGTTGAAAATGGACTAAAAACTCTCCTGTGCTCGAGTTGTCTGATTAATCAGAAGCTTGTGACCCTCTCCATTCCACACCATGACATTCACAGGGGCAATATAAAAAGGCATCGACTGACACTTCAAACACAGACAGAACAGCAGGCTCACCTTCCTCTTATTTGGTGAGCGGTTTTGACCACATTTGTAACAGCTTGAATGTGTCCAAAATGCTTTTAAATCATGTCAAGGATCTTGATATTGTGGTAATAATTAGTTTAATGGCATGTGTGGAAATTATTTTCTTTCAGATTGGTGAGTTTTTCAACTCAACTAGGAGGTGCAGCTAAATGTTGCCGCTGGCCAACATGATCCATTTGGTACAGTATGATGTCATTGGTTTTTTAACCCTTTGATAACCCTGAACCAAATAGTTGACTTGTGCATGAGCTATGGGTTTTGTTGTTTCTCTTTCAGCTGGTCTTTGCTTTGGTCTCAGGACTGCTTGTGAGCTCTGGTGAGCCCTTTTTATTGGAATAATCATGAATGTTAGCATCATCAGTAGTTTGATTTAAACTAAAAGCATGTAACTAGAAGAAAATCCAGATCTAGTCATGACTGATGCACATCCCGTAATGTTATGTTTTTTTGCATTTTGTTATCAGTGACCCCTCAAGACCTTAAGGGTAAGTACGATTCTCAATCCTCTCATATTATACCCTATATAAACAACATATGTTTGTTTTAGAAAGATTGATGGTGAGGTAAAGAAATAATGTTTTCTTTTGCATATTAGCAGGTTCAAAGAGTCCGCACTATCCACCCAATCCAGACTATCCACCCGATCCGGACTATCCACCCCATCCACCCCATCCACCCCTTCCACAACATCCACAACGTCCATACCGTCCAGACCGTCCAGACCGTCCAGACCGTCCAGACCGTCCAGACTATCCAGACCGTCCTGACCGTCCAGACCGTCCTGACCGTCCAGACTATCCAGACCGTCCTGACCGTCCAGACCGTCCTGACCGTCCAGACCGTCCTGACCGTCCAGACTATCCAGACCGTCCAGACTATCCAGACCGTCCAGACCGTCCACACCATCCAGACCCTCCACACTGTCCACACCTTCCACACCATCCAGACGCTCCATACTGTCCACACCATCCTATCGACCCCATAAAACCAAGTAACACTTATTTAAGCACATGGTACAGTGATAATGTTAACTTGTGTCTGGTACACCAACTTTACTTGACTTTTCTTTTGCTCGGCAGTTCCCTTGCCTGATTATACGAACATCAGTGAGTACATCTTGTTTCTTTTCATAACTGATGTGGAAATGCCATGTTGTTGAATACTAGGAAACTCATTCTCTCCGATCCTCTTGTGTGGAAACGCAGAATGTTGGACGGAGTGGTTTGACAGGGACGACCCCTCTGGGACTGGAGACTATGAGACCCTCGCACAGCTCCGCTCAGAGAACCCCGGAAAGATCTGTCTCCATCCTGTACAGATAGAGGTCACCACTACCAGTGGAGGGAGTCTCCCTACTGGAAATGTTATTGCGGCGTGAGTCTAGCAGGTTTTAATTTGCCTAGCGAATGAGATATATGTGTCTAGATTTCATCATTTTGTTTCACCATCACATTAAACCATAGTTCAGTCAAGACAATCACGTATTAGATTTTTGTGCATTTATTTTTATGACATGGAAATGTAGACTTTGGCGGAGTGGATGATCTAAGGGAAGCACTCCCTGTCTCCTCGATGCACACATACATACATGACATATGAGGCAGGGAGCAATAGAGATATAACACCCCTGATGGATAGAACATCCAGACAGCATGGGGGGGAAGGGGATGGTGGAGGGCGGCAGCAGCACTGATCATGCAACAACCGGGGTGAGTGTGTGTGTATCCGTGCGTCTTTTAAAGACACCTTATCGGACGTGGCCCGATGGATATGCGCTGCTAACATGAGTGTAGTAGTGGGCGGAGGAAGGGAAGGTGGAGTAGGACGCCTTACGTCCCCGACAAATGGATGACACACGCTGCCTGATTGCCCTGCCTGATCTAGCTGAGCTTATTCCTGAGCTGGTGAAAATGGCACTGTATCCTAGCTAGCTGGGGCAGAGTCTAAGCTTTGGATTTACTCAGTCATTTAACCTAGATGTTATTGTTGTCACTACCTCTTATGTCTGCCTTCTGTGGTTTTGATTTGTTCAGAATGGACACAATCACAGGCTTTGTCTGTAAAAATGCAGACCAGCATCCGCACAAACCACGCTGTTTCGACTACCGTGTCCGGTTCAGCTGCCACCCACCATTTTGTGCATCTTCAGGAGGTAACCATCTTGCCTTTCCACTAGAAAATGAACACAGAAGTGGGTTTGAGGTCTGTCCAGAAGAGACGATTATTTGGGTTGTTTTCCAAATGTTTTCATCAACTGTGTTGGTCTTCACCAGTGTGCTGGACCAAGTGGTTTGATCGTGACAACCCTAGTGGGACAGGTGACTGGGAAACCCTTACTAACCTCCATCAAGAGAACCCTGGAGTCATCTGTGCTCAACCCCTCTACATAGAGAGCGTTGTCGTGGGAACCAACGCCCCTGCCTGGGGGCAGAATTTCCTCTAGTACGTACAACCGTTCCTTATTACCCTTTAAAATAGTCCTTAAGTGAGAAGTTTAGCTTTTTATTCTGGAAGACTCAATACATTTGGTTGATTTATTCCTGTTTTTTGGATTTGGATTTTGGATATTTTGGAGAAAAATGAAAACGCTATGGCCAGAAGTTTTCTTATCATAATGTTGTAGAATGGAGATCAAAGATTCTCATTAAAAAGGTTTTTACTAACAATCGTTCTCTAATGCTTTTTGAGGATGTCATGTCATGGACTGTACAGTATTAATCCTATGCCTTATTTTCCAGCTACAATCCAACCCAGGGCTTCGTCTGCCGCAATCAGGATCAGAAAGGCAAACAATGTCTGGATTACAAAGTGAGATTTGCGTGCCCATGTGGGTGCCCATGTGGTTGCTCCACTGGTTGCTAATTCACTGTGAAGCTATATGGGTCTCAAAGTTAATAAATGGAAATCTGGACTTAATAAACAGGCTAGTTTAGTTCAAACTCTTTGACCATGTTTCCTTTGTTCCATCTTCAAATCATCTGACCTTGTAATGTGCATCAGAGCAGTATTGTGGTTTTAAATTGTGGCAATTGTGAACAGTTGGACTGCCTTAGCATTTACTTGTGGAATTAAGGTATTGAGAGGTAAAGTGCGGTATCCTGGAGCAGACAATAAACACTGATCGACTCAATCCATCTCCTCTCCTCTACCCCTCCATCCGGTCCACTGTGTGGCTGTGTACTGTTTTAATGTTAATGTTCATTTATTTACACTGTTCCTCTTGATAAAATAAACTGAAATTGAAATTGAATTGCCACAGTGTGCATGCAGTCACATTGTGCCACCATCAGCACATATGTCCACCTTCTACATACTCTACACACAGTTTAAGGCAATAAAGATGAGTACTATCACTTCACTATATTTTGATCTGTAAATATTAGATCTTCTCTTGCTCTCTTAATTCTTGAACTGTTTGTGGACTGATTATCCATGGTGGCACTCTTAAGGCAAGAAACAGACTCACAGCGGATCTCAGACATAAAACACACGGCCAAACCCTATGGTAACTTGACCTTCAGAGTCTAGAAGACGAAGGGAATGGCAGATCTACAGATAGGGTACATTTTGATTATGATACTTACATTGTCAAATATACAGTTTACTTAGTTGTATGCTTTTAATAAAACTGGGACCTACTTCTTCTCAATCAAAGCCATTGTTTTAGGGTTAGGGTTAGCAGCAGTAGGGCTTAAGTTATTCACTTAGATAACTTATTACAGGGAGTAAACTTTCTTAGTTAGGAAGTAGAGAGAAGACAGGGAAAGACAGGCAGAGAGGGGGGGGGATAGACTGACAGGGAGAGAGGAAAGGGGGGAGATAGAGAGAGAAGGAGAGATGTACAGTAAGAGACAGACATTAGAAAACAAATGATTCTTTACATTCGACGATACAAGGCAGCCACTTCTTTCATGTTGATCCCTGTGGATAGCTGAGCAGACGGACTCAGAGCTGGGATGACCTCATCACACCATATTTGGTTGGAAAGTCTTAACATCCTGTCGGTAGTACTCGACCCCTGGACCTCTGACTCGAGTCGCAAGTGTTACTACTTACCAGCTACGCCAATGAAAAGCCAGCTTTTGTTTTATTCAATTTATTTAACTTAAAGATTGTTCCTAACTATTTTGGATAAGATATACATATCCAAGTTATTAACTTACACTATATTTCAATACGTGTATACAGATTTTGGTGATTGTAATAAAACATTAATGATAACCCATTTAGGCCTATGAGGTCAAATTACCCATTATTTCTCCTGGTCAACATTAACCAATATTTGGCTTGAAGGATCAACACAATTTCCCGTGTTAAATGATTAACCCATCTTGCTGGGTTAGATCAACCCAGCGTGTGTTCTGTCCTATATTTAAATACTCATTTGCAGCAGTAACTTTAGTAGTAGAGGGTGCATGCAGTTGGAACACATCGTGTTGACTTTGTTGATCCTTGACTTTGTTATCAAGCAAACAGTTGTTTTGCTCAATCCGTTTCTGACCACCATGCCAGATCTTACTATTTTATCCCTCAATAGCTGGGCCTAGAACATTTACACATGAATTACAGAAAAGCTCAATACCTTCCCACAGCAATGTAGCACATTTCTAATTCAAAGCATATCAGTCTTTGTGTCACAAGTCTGTAGTATAGTATTTCGGTCGTCACTCAAGCCACATCGCAGAGTAACCACATCTCAGACACCAGGGATGGTGAACGGATTTCATATAGGCTACGTGTGATGAACGTTCAAGGTCTGTGCATTTTCATTTGTGATATTATTGTATTCAGACCTTTTGTTCTGCGGAATACCATCTCCACATTCACTAGAAACATGCCGTATGTGTGACTCAAACCCTGACAATAGAAACACCACTTTACAGCTCAGCCAAAGATACCCCTTTAGGAAACCCTTTCAAGATGATTACTTATCTGCTATTTCTGCGGATGCCAGTAAATGTCACTGTTGTGTAAATGTTTTTTGAGTGTTTTGTAAAGCCTCAGCTTTGAATTTTTATAGTTCTGACGTATGGAATTACCGGTGCCAAAAGGCACCTCACCTTCTGAAATCACCACTCGTTATATATGGAGGGTGGAGGGGGCCAGTGCCCCTGTGAGAACAAGCTTGGACCCCCTTGTGGTCCCTATAAAAGTAGATTCTGAATCATTGTTAACTTGTTCTTTTTAATGTTAATGCCTGCAAGGCAGTGAAGAAAGCTATATTCCAACAATAATGTAACTGGCCCCTCTGACAGTACAACTGGCCCCAGCTTGGTCCCACAAGTTGAAAATGGACTAAAAACTCTCCTGTGCTCGAGTTGTCTGATTAATCAGAAGCTTGTGACCCTCTCCATTCCACACCATGACATTCACAGGGGCAAAATAAAAGGGCATCGACTGACACTTCAAACACAGACAGAACAGCAGGCTCACCTTCCCCTTATTTGGTGAGCGGTTTTGACCACATTTGTAACAGCTTGAACGTGTCCAAAATGCTTTTAAATAATGTCAAGGATCTTGATATTGGGGTAATAATTAGTTTAATGGCATGTGTGGAAATGATTTTCTTTCAGATTGGTGAGTTTTTCAACTCAACTAGGAGGTGCAACTAAATGTTGCCGCTGGCCAACATGATCCATTTGGTACAGTATGATGTCATTGTTTTTATTTTAACCCTTTGATAACCCTGAACCAAATAGTTGACTTGTGCATGAGCTATGGGTTTTGTTGTTTCTCTTTCAGCTGGTCTTTGCTTTGGTCTCAGGACTGCTTGTGAGCTCTGGTGAGCCCTTTTTATTGGAATAATCATGAATGTTAGCATCATCAGTAGTTTGATTTAAACTAAAAGCATGTAACTAGAAGAAACTCCAGATAATCACAATCTAGTCATGACTGATGCACATCCCGTAATGTTATGTTTTTTTGCATTTTGTTATCAGTGACCCCTCAAGACCTTAAGGGTAAGTACGATTCTCAATCCTCTCATATTATACCCTATATAAACAACATATGTTTGTTTTAGAAAGGTTGATGGTGAGGTAAAGAAATAATGTTTTCTTTTGCATATTAGCAGGTTCAAAGAGTCCGCACTATCCACCCAATCCAGACTATCCACCCGATCCGGACTATCCACCCCATCCACCCCATCCACCCTATCCACCCCCTCCATACCATCCACCCCTTCCACCCAATCCACCCCATCCACCCCTTCCACCCAATCCACCCCATCCACCCCATCCACCCCATCCACCCCCTCCACACCATCCACAACATCCAGACCGTCCAGACTGTCCAGACCGTCCAGACTATCCAGACCCTCCACACTGTCCACACCATCCTATCGACCCCATAAAACCAAGTAACACTTATTTAAGCACATGGTACACTGATAATGTTAACTTGTGTCTGGTACACCAACTTTACTTGACTTTTCTTTTGCTCGGCAGTTCACTTGCCTGATTTTACGAACATCAGTGAGTACCTCTTGTTTCTTTTCATAACTGATGTGGAAATGCCATGTTGTTGAATACTAGGAAACTCATTCTCTCCGATCCTCCTATCTTTTTTGTGTGGAAACGCAGAATGTTGGACGGAGTGGTTTGACAGGGACGACCCCTCTGGGACTGGAGACTATGAGACCCTCGCACAGCTCCGCTCAGAGAACCCCGGAAAGATCTGTCACCATCCTGTACAGATAGAGGTCACCACTACCAGTGGAGGGAGTCTCCCTACTGGAAATGTTATTGCGGCGTGAGTCTAGCAGGTTTTAATTTGCCTAGCGAATGAGATACAAGTGTTTAGATTTCATCATTTTGTTCTCACCATCTAAACCTAATTCCTGAGCTGGTGAAAATGGCACTGTATCCTAGCTAGCTGGGTTAGAGTCTAAGCTTTGGACTTACTCAGTCATTTAACCTAGATGTTATCGTAGTCCCTCCCTCTTATGTATGCCTTCTGTGGTTTTGATTTGTTCAGAATGGACACAATCACAGGCTTTGTCTGTAAAAATGCAGACCAGCATCCGCACAAACCACGCTGTTTCGACTACCGTGTCCGGTTCAGCTGCCACCCACCATTTTGTGCATCATCAGGAGGTAACCGTCTTGCCTCTCCACTAGAAAATAAACACAGGATTGGGTTTGGGGTCTGTTCAGAAGAGACGGTTATTTAGGTTGTTTCCAAATGTTTTCATCAACTGTGTTGGTCTTCAACAGTGTGCTGGACCAAGTGGTTTGATTGTGACAACCCTAGTGGAACAGGGGACTGGGAAACCCTTAGTATGCTCCGTAAAAAGAACCCTGGAGTCATCTGTGCTCAACCCCTCTACATAGAAAGCGTTGTCGTGGGAACCAACACCCCTGCCTGGGGGCAGAATTTCCTCACGTACGTACAACCGTTCCTTATTACCCTTTAAAATGCATTCCTTAAGTGAGAAGTATAGCTTTTTATTCTGGAAGACTCAATACATCTGGGTGATTTATTCCTGTATTTTGGATTTCTTTGAGAAAAATGAAAATGCTCTGGCCAGAAGTTTCCTTATCATAATGTTACAGAATGGACATCAAAGATTCTCATTTAACCAAAGTTTTTACTAACTATCGTTCTCAAATGCTTTTTGAGGATATCATGTCATGGACTGTACTGTAATGATCCTATGCCTTATTTTCCAGCTACAATCCAACCCAGGGCTTCGTCTGCCGCAATAAGGATCAGAAAGGCAAACATTGTCTGGATTACAAAGTGAGATTTGCGTGCCCATGTGGTTGCCCATGTGGTTGCTCATCTGGTTGCTAATTTACTGTGAAGCTATATGGGTCTCAAAGTTAATAAATGGAAATCTGGACTTAATAAACAGGCTAGTTTAGTTCAAACTCTTTGACCATGTTTCCTTTGTTCCATCTTCAAATCATCTGACCTTGTAATGTGCATCAGAGCAGTGCTGTGGTTTTAAATCATGGCAATTGTGACCAGTTGGACTGCCTTAGCATCTGAAAGAATGTACTTGTTGATTGAAGGTATTGAGGGGTAAAGAGCAGTATCCTGGAGCAGACAACAAACACTGATCGACTCAATCCATCTCCTCTCCTCTACCCCTCCATCCAGTCGACTGTGTGGCTGTGTAGGAGTCTGTCGCCACAGTGTGCTCTTGCTATCCTTATTCTTAAATTGTTTGTGGACTGATTATCCATGGTGCCACTCTTAAGGCAAGAAACAGACACAGCTGATCTCAGACATAAAACACACGGCCAAACACTATGGTAACTTGATCTTCAGAGTCAAGAAGACGAAGGGAATTGCAGATCTACAGATAGGGTACAATTCGATTTGACACTTACATTGTTAAGTATACAGTTTTACTTATTTTAATCCTTTTAATAAAACTGGGATCTGCTTGATCATCGTCATGGCCATTCTTTTTTCAGCAGTAGGTCTTAAGTTATTCACTTAGAGAACTTACAGTGCCCTCCAAAAGTATTGGAACAGTGAGGCGAATTCCTTTATTTTTGCTGTAGACTGAAAACATTTGGGCTTGACATCAAATAATGAACGTGAGACCAGAGATCAACGTTTCAGCTTTTATTTCCAGGTATTTACATCAGGATCTGATGCACAACTAAGAAAATATCACATTTTGTTTGAATCCACCCATTTGTCATGTGAGCAAAAGTATTGGAACAGATATACTTAAAACATATTTAAGTGAATAAGACTTAATATTTAGTTGCAAATCCTTTGCTTTCAATAACTGCAGCAAGTCTGTGACCCATTGACGTCACCAAACTTTTGCATTCTTCCTTTTTGATGCTTTCCCAGGCTTTCACTGCAGCCTCTTTCAGTTGTTGTTTGTTTTGTGGGGTTCCTCCCTTCAGTCTCCTCTTAAGCAGGTAAAATGCATGCTCTATAGGGTTTAAGTCTGGAGATTGACTTGGCCAGTCTAATACCTTCCATTTCTTGCCCCTGATGAACTCCTTTGTTGTTTTGGCAGTGTGTTTTGGGTCGTTATCTTGCTGCATGATGAAGGCTCTGCCAATCAGTTTGGTTGCATCTTTCGTTAAATTGGCAGACAAAATGTTTCTGTAGACTTCCGAGGTCATTTTGCTGCTGCCATCATGTGTTACATCCTCAATGAAGATTAATGAGCCCGTCCCAGAAGAAGCCATGCAAGCCCAAGCCATGACATTACCTCCACCGTGTTTCACAGATGAGCTTGTGTGTTTGGGATCATGAGCAGTTCCTTTCTTTCTCCAAACTTTAGCCTTTCCATCACTTTGGTAAAAGTTAATCTTTGTCTCATCAGTCCATAAAACTTTGTCCCAGAATTTTTGAGGTTCATCTCTGTACTTTTTGGCAATTTCCAGCCTGGCCTTCCTATTCTTCTTGCTAATGAGTGGTTTGCATCTTCTGGTGTAGCCCTTGTACTTTTGTTCATGAAGTCTTCTGCGAACAGTAGATAGTGATACCTTCACTCCTGCCATCTGGAGGTTGTTGCTGATCTCACTAACAGTTGTTTTAGGGTCTTTCTTTACAGCTCTCACAATGTTTCTGTCATCAACTGCTGATGTTTTCCTTGGTCTACCTGTTCGACGTCTGTTACTTAGTACACCAGTAGTTTTCTTCTTCTTCAGGACATTCCAAATGGTTGTACTGGCTATGGCCAATGTTTCTGCAATGGCTCTGATTGATTTTCCATCTTCTCTAAGACTCACAATTGCTTGTTTTTCACCCAAAGACAGCGCTCTGGTTTTCATGTTGTTTTCACCTCTGAATACAGTCTGCATAGACAAAACCTATCTTACCCAATCTGAACCTGAGTGTAGACATTCAGTGGTATTTATTGATTGAATAATGTATGTAATAGGACACACCTGGGCAACAAAACACACCTGTCAGTCACATGTTCCAATACTTTTGCTCACGTGACAAATGGGTGGGTTCGAACAAAAAGGTGATATTTTCTAATTTGTGCATCAGATCCTGATGTAAATACCTGGAAATAAAAGCTGAAACGTTGATCTCTGGTTTCACATTCATCGTTTGATGTCAAGCCCAAATGTTTTCAGTCTACAGCAAAAATAAAGGAATTGGCCTCACTGTTCCAATACTTTTGGAGGGCACTGTACATAACAGGGAGATGATCTTAGTTAGGACGTAGAGAGAAGACAGGGAGAGGGGGGGATAGACAGGGAGAGAGGAAAGGGGGGGAGAGAGAGAGACAGAGAGAGACAGAGAGAGAGAGAGAGAGAGAGAGAGAGAGAGAGAGAGAGAGAGAGAGAGAGAGAGAGAGAGGGAGGGAGGCGGAGAGAGAGGAGGGCAAGAGAGAGATGAGAAAGGGAGAGATGTACAGTAAGAGACAGACATGAGAAAATAACAAATCATTCCTTACCTTTGAAGATGCAAGGCAGCCATATCTTTCATGTTGTCCCTGTGGATAGCTGAGTGAATGGACTCTGAGCTGGGATTACCTCATCACACCATATTTGGTTTGAAGGTCTACACATCCTGTGGGTAATAAAGCTGAACAGTTGGAAATGTGGAAGTGGAAGCTGTCATGGGATTTGTTGGATGCTATATACTGTAGATACATAGCGCTCATAACTTTAGAGTTAAGTATCTGTAATGTTCAGAATAAGCCCCATAGGCTAATTATGGGCAAGGTTGTTACATTAACAAAAATGATCATGCAAGAAAAAATACCAACTTCAAGTCTGAATTTAGGACGTTTAATCACAAAAAGCTAACCCAATAACATTAATGCCTATATAATTGTCAACATTTGAAGATGATTTAAACAACACCCAGCAGGTTAGTTGAGAGGTTGTGACAAAGCTGTCCCTGTTTTCTTTTTCACATTTCCTGGGTGATATAACACACACACGCACTCACACACAGAGAAATCTGCCAGGTTTAAGGCTATTTCAATAGCCCAGTTTAAGCTAAACTGGATGAGTACAAAAATGTTATAGCAACATTAGTGTAAACAAATGGCATAGACACTACTCAATACTATTACATACAGAGCTTTTTTTAAATGAAGGGGTCATGTTCAGTTGTCCATGTCCAGGTGACGTGCGCGAGCCTCCCTCCCCCACTGGAGATGTGTGATTTGCATACCCCAGTGCATAATCTGAGGCCGGGGGGAACACTTCCAGTTTGTCGCTCTGCACTTGACCACACGGTTTGAATGAGAGCTTTTTATTTCCTAGTAAACGGCAGCTATTTGGTATATAATATAAGGTGTATACGTATCGGAGAGTTACTTTCTTTAATTGCCGATGCAAATATCCTTTTAACAACTTAACGGAAGTAATGGTCTTGACGGGTTCTGGACCGTTGGCAAGTTTGCACGGTCGATATGGATCCTTTTTGCACCAGCTTCTCGAGTTTATCCTTCGTTCACAATGGTGCCGTCCTCAAGTTGAATGAAGCTTCCACAAGGACAAGATTGTATTTTGTAGAATATGTGGCAGCACCTTCTAACATAATTATATTGTGGAGACAAAGGTTTCGAAGGATCGCCTCCATCAGATGCCAAGGAGAAGCAGTTGGCGTGTAGTTATAGTTCTGTTAAAGTACTTTCTAAAACTGGTTGTTCCCATCCTTGATTGTGATTGGCTATATCGCGTTCCATGCCATTGTAAAATCCAGCATAACCTCACAGGTTGTCCTCATAACATTCTTTAACACTCCATATTACTGCGCATCGAATATTTCAAATGGAAAAAGACGGCAAAGATGTCCATCTGGCTGTTGCGTGGCAATGATTTATATAGGAACTATACTTTGTAGTAGCGGAAGAATGACGGTTTATTATTAAACTATTTTGTTTCTTATTGTTTTTATTGATGAAACCATATCAAATATTTGTAGTAACAGTTTTAGAAAAGCAATAAGCCCCGCGAGTCCGTGGTTTACGCTGATTTTAGAACAGGTAAGGGGGTTTTCGGCACTCCGCTTCGCGTCGTGCCTAACTACTCCCCTTACCAGTTCTAAAATCAGCGTAAACCACGGCCTCAGGGGTGGCCTAGGGTGGCACGGGCCACCCCTGAAATCTGATTGGCCACCCCAATATATGATTGGCTATATGCCCAGTCAGAGGCGGGCCACCCCTGGTGCCACCCCTATCAAAAATGTCTGGACACACCGCTGTTGGACGGACGGAGTGTCAGTCAACCAGGATTTGGAATCCTCGCAAGAGGATAGGAAATCCTCGCTGAAGGGCAGCCTGGGAGAAATGGGGATGGTGCCTTCCCAGGGGCCGTCACGATGAGGGCAGAGGGTCAGTCGCTCGATTGCCACTGGCGAGGACGACCGGGTGGAGAGGGAGACGGAGCCATTAGGGCGAAAGCCTGGATGGACCTGCGAACTTGTACTTCCACTTGTAACCCCCTAGGGGGCAATTGCAGTACCTCCAGGAACGGTGCACTCCCCACCCGGGGAAACAACGGCGTTGAAAGAATAACTTCTCGTCATGAGTACTTGCTAACGGGCAGAAATGCTGCATCATTTTACCATTGTTATTTAAGCCATTAGATAGCAAAAAAGTAAATCTGTTTGTGTACAGCTGCAACATTTGCTGGAATATGTTTGTCACTATCCAGGGGGAAATGCAGGATGACTGATTTGGGCTTCCAGTGTCTGGGGGAAGAAGTTAAACAAACTGGTATTTAAAGTATTCTATAAATAAACATTTGCACTTGAATTAGCATATCTTTCTAATGCTATTAATCAGAGCAAGTTAACAATAATGGGATTATGAGAACCACCATGCTCAAATGTATAGTATTGCTTCTAACTGTGTGGCATACTTTGTGCGTCTGTGTTTCACCCTTAAAAGTTAAACCAACACAATCACCCAGGGCTGGAAATCCCAAGTCTCTAACGCTGTTGGGTCCTGCACACGACAGCACCCACGTACAGGATTTTAAGGACGGGTTGTTCGGCCAGCCAGAACCTCACAGCCAACTCCTTATAGGTCAGCACAAATGAAACATATTTGGGAGTGCTTGTTTCCAAGCCTCCCTGGGTGGCTTTTTCACCACCTAAAACATGTCATGTTTGCCTAATGTGTTACATTTAGTCATTTAGCAGACGCTCTTATACAGAGTGACTTAGTTAGTATGGGGACATTTCCCCCGAGGCAAGTAGGGTGAAGTGCCTTGCCCAAGGACACAACGTCAGTTTGGCACGGCCAGGAATTGAACTGGCAACCTTCAGATTACCCGATTCCCTAACCGCTCAGCCACCTGACTCCGTTAGATTCTGTGTTAGATTCTATTTATTGGTGGCCAAGCCGCGAAGCGGCGAAGCCACCTTAAGTGTTTCTACGTATTCTTATTATTATTATTGGTGGCCAAGCCGCGAAGCGGCGAAGCCACCTTAAGTGTTTCTACGTATTCTTATTGGTGGCCAAGCCGCGAAGCGGCGAAGCCACCTTAAGTGTTTCTACGTATTATTATTATTATTATTATTATTATTACACATCTTCTTCTGCCATGGGAGTCTATGGCAGCCCCTAGAACCAATTGGTCAGAAGTTGTGAATTTTGGCACACTATTTGGGACCAGTCCCCTCATCAATTTCACCAAGTTTCATGTCTCCCATTCCAACCATCTAGCGCCACCAATGGGTCAAAGTTGAAGGTGTGTTTACACATGTTACTTTTGAACCATATGCCCCATTGTCCAAAATGAGGTATCGTTGGATTCCCTGGATCAAGACGAGTTCAACGCACTCTATGACATCATACCCAGTTCTATAGATTCTCCGCCATTTTGAATGTAAAGGAAAAGCGTTTTTTCGCCACTCCTCCTACAATTCTTGTTGAATCTTCTTCAAAATTGCCACAGATGATCTTCAGACCAAGCCTCACAAAAATTATCCCCTGGAGCTTTGATTTTCGCAACTGTTTGTTATATACAGCCACATCAAATTGATGTGGCTGAATTGATGTGGCCGCCATTTTGAACATAACGTTTTTTCGCTACCTCTCCTATAAGGTTTGTCCAATCTTCACCAAATTTGGCACAGATCATCTTCAGACCAAGCCACAAAAAAGAAATCACATGTTTTTTAGACTTTCTACACTCGACTGGAACAGCCAATCAAAGTCATCAGCCAATCAAAATCGTCAACCAAGCCACCATAAAAGAAGTGAGGTCATATCTCAGCACCTCTTTACTGCATTGACAACAAATTTGGTATAGGGACGAGGGACCCTGTTCTAAAGAAGTCCAAAATAGGTCATGCCATTTCACCTCTAGGTGGCGCTGCAATAGGCAAACATTTTCAGACCAAGCCTCACAAAAGACATCACATGGCGTTTTGATTTCTGCAACCGTTTGTTAGTTACAGCCAATCAAATTGAGCAACTGATCCGGAAAAAGGAAGTGAGGTAATATCTTAGCCAAGCTTTGATGCATTGACTCCAAACTTGGTGTATGGACTCAAGGCCCTCTTATTAAGAGGTTTGAGACAGGTAGTGTCATTTGACCTCTAGGGGGCATTACAATAGGTAGGATTGTGTTTTGACCAATAACTGTTGATTTGTTTGGCGTATTTAAGCAATTCCTATGTCTCGTGATATCTTAGGAGATCCCGCGTCTGATGCATGTTAACGCGTGATACCAGACGAATTGATGAGGCCGCCATTTTGAATGAATGAATAAAACTTTTTTCCTTACTCCTACACAATGTATCCAATATTCACCAGATTTGGCACAGATTATCTTCAGACCACAATCACCTTGCCATGTAAAAATATGACTGAATTACAGCTGTTTAAACTCGGGCCAAATCTGACCATGCGTGCCACAGGAGAAACGGCTTCCTTTTTGTATTCAGTAACTGTACACAACAATTCCCAGTGCTGATAATGGCTCACTGGGATAGACTGGCTCCGTTGAAGTGCAAGGTCGTAGGTTTGAATCCAGGCAAAGTCTCAGGCATGTCATGATACTGGTTTATCTGTTTGGTGAAGCCAGGTATGTGACAGTAGCTGTCGAGCAGTATAATCATAATGGCCACGATAATGTTTCATTCTCAGGGGATTTATACTCATGAAGAATCCGATTTATTGTGCTTTGTAGATATAGTGAATCTACATCTAGCCAGTGCATCGGATTTCTTGCATCATAACTTCTGAACAGATTTGTCATAAATCACAAGATTGGTCTCTTCTGATTCTACGTGGCATACCAAGTCGAAATATATCACATTGTCCCGTGTCCACCATTTTGGGCGTCGGCCATTTGGAATTTTCATAAAAACATACTTTTTTGAACTCCTCGTTTGCCGTTGCTCCTATTTTCATGGACATGTAATCAAATCATTTTCAGACTACAATCACCTCGATTTGTCAAAATATGACTGAATTACAACTTTTTATACTTGGTTCAAATCTGACAACGCTTCCCACAGGAAAAACGGCTTACTTTTTTTACATAGTAACTGAACACAGTAATTCCTTGCACTGAGAATAGCTCACTGGGATAAGACGGGTTCCTCTGAAGTGTAAGGTCATAGGTTCGAATCCAGCCAAAGTCATCACGCATGTCATGATACTTGTTTATCTGTTTAGTGAAGCCAGGTATGCCACAGTAGCTGTCTAACAGTATAATCATAATGGTAATGATAATGTTTCAATCTCAGGGGATCTATACTCAAGAAGAGTCAGATTTATTGTGCTTTACAGATATGTGTCCTCTAACCTCTAGGGGGGCGATCCCATGTCTGACACATGTTAACTTGTGATACCAGCCAAATTGATGCCGCCATTTTCATTAATTAATAAAACGTTTTTGTCCTACTCAAAATGTATCAAATATTCACCAACTTTTACACAGATTATCTTCAGACCACAATCACATTGACATATCAAAATAGGACTGAATTACAGCTGTTTAAACTTGGGACAAATCTGACAACCGCTTGCCACAGGAAAAATTCTTTATATTTTTACGCAGTCACTGAAATCTGATTTCCAGCACTGAGAATAGCTCACTAGGATAAATTGGTGTCCTGGCAACGTCAGAGGTTCAAATCCAGCCAAAGCTGACAAGCTTGTCATGTCTCTGATTCTCTGTTTAGCGAGACTATAAGCCACTGCAAAGAAAGCCAGGTAAACCGCAGTCACTAGATGTCGAAAGTTTCTTCTGGGTCATCTGACCTGCTTGGCCACCACATTGCTGCTTGCAGCTATATTATATAATTGATCTTATTCACTTTACAACCAACAATGTGAAAATGTAAATCCAATTTATACCACCAGATCAGCCAGGACCAGTAAAAGAGCAATAACAGAACCATCAGCCAGCTGACAAGTCATAATGCTTTAGGATATTGAGGACAAAAAATACTGGTTTGTATACACAGCAGTGTAAATCCATCATAAAACTGTGACAGGTAATGTTTTGCTTTCAGGTGAAAATGTTTCATCAGTGTGTGGACATTGAGGATGGAATGAATTGTTTTGCATTGTTCTCTTTGTTTTCGAGTGGAAACGCACCCCAAGTCTGGTGTAAGCTGCTAATGTTTTCAAAGAGATCTTGCCGAGACTGGAAACCCACTTTATCTCAAGATGAATATGCGAGAGGACAGAGAGGGCACTTTTTGTTGTCTATAAAGCAAGATATGAGTACCCTTGATGGGAAACTATGCTATCAAATATAAGTAAACGGCTGAGAATGTTGCAATACACATTTATGGTCAGCAGCTTCTACCTGCAGTAAAATATTAACACTTGATGTTATTGTGGGTGATGCAGTTGTTGGATAAGGAGTGGTGTAGGATTTTCTCACAACATTGGATTTGGATTGAGTTTCAACCTTGCTATGTGCCTTGTTACTACATAGTATGCCATATCTGGATGTGTATTTTGTGCTTGCTGATCTCAAAATTGCTTTATCAGCTGAATAAAAAGAAATTGCTATCTCAGTCTCCCATGATTCTTAACAGAATTGGCAGTCTCTAAATACATTTCACCAGAGGGCCCTTTCGGTAGAACAGGTTGCACTTTCTAAACGCATAATACAAGTGCCCCCTGCTGGTGAAGTATCAGTTATGTAGCCAGACACCATCTCCATGTAACTAAAAATGAAACTTGATAACCAAACAAAAAATCCAATACTTTAATCTCATGAAATGTATCTACTCAAGTATATACTGCCAAAAAAGAATTGTCTATGAAGACAAACTCCACATCTATTGCCTGCCCCATTTTGCATCATGCTCCAGTCTCTTTACTCACTTGAGCTCATTGATGGCAGTTGTCCTTAGAACTCCATGTGGTGCTGGAGGAGCATAAACTTGCACATGTAATGTTGCCGAGTCTTCCTTTATCAGAACAGAATAATACCATAGCAGACAGTGCCTGCTTTGTGTGGGGGATTTAATTACTCGACAAAAATACTAATGGCACACAAAAGCAGTTTATTAGGCTGTCCTGAGTAGTAGTAGGGCTGACTTGTAAAACAGTATATATCTCTATCCATAAGATCTGGAAAGTGAAAAAGGAACTCATTGTGTCACCAGAAAGTGGAGATTATGCATGAAAAAGACCACAAACACTTCAGATTTTTATAAAAAAAATGGTTTAACAATTCCATTTTTATCAGTATAAAACATTTCTGATTCCCCAGCCAATCAAACAAATCCACCATCACAATTTGACAAATTATGATTTCCCTGACATACAATCTAAAATAACATACAAATGTCTTTAGTTGTTTTTGGTGTCCTGTCTAGGACATTTTTTCTCTAGTTTAGGGGAAATATTACAATAACACAAAACCTAGCATTCGCTCTGTTAGCTATAATATTAATAACAAAAAGGAAACAAAAACAACAAAAACTCCTGGTCTGGTCCGAGACTCAACAAGCCTTCATGGTCTTGCTGAACGTGGTGACTACGCAGTCTTCTGCTGCCCCTTCTTCCCGATCAGGGACTTGTGAATGTGTGGGATTACACCTGCAAACAACAGTAAATCGTTAAGACCAGAATGCAATTTCATCAAGGTTCACACAAATGATATAGAAAAAATGGGGGAGGGGGGGGTGTAACATGTAATCCTGAGCCCTGAACTGGTAAGCACATGCATCATAAAGGATAGTGCGTGAACTCACCGCCTCCTGCAATGGTGGCCTTGATGAGAGAGTCCAACTCCTCGTCACCGCGGATGGCGAGTTGCAAGTGACGGGGTGTGATACGTTTCACCTTCAGATCTTTGGAGGCATTGCCCGCCAACTCCAGCACCTGGCAACCAGCAGGGCAACACAATCAACATTTTGTGTTTCACAGGATTTCAATTCATTGCGATTATATGTAACATCACGCATGAATGTATATGGATAAACAGCATGGTGCCACCATGCCCTGTATGAATGTATAAGAGAGTCAGAGCTCCGTCTCACCTCAGCGGTGAGGTACTCGAGGATGGCAGCGCTGTACACTGCTGCTGTGGCTCCCACACGGCCGTGGCTGGTGGTGCGGGTCTTCAGGTGCCTGTGGATACGGCCCACTGGGAACTGGAGGGGAAGCACAGGACTGGGTTAGGGAGGAGTGGGCGGTTTTCAAGTGGAAGAACAGTCCGCCCCTGATCTTTCATTCTCACCTGCAGTCCAGCCCTCTGGGAACGTGAGACAGCTTTTGCCTTGGCTTTGCCACTGTCCTTACCTGCTTTACCTCCAGCCTGAAAGTAGAGCATGTGGATATTTAGTAAACGGGGACTGGACAAACGTCATCATTGCATGGACCCACTCACATTTACAAGGGTAAAATAATCAAATTACACCCGAGTTGCGCACATTAGAGAAAGACACGCTTGTTTGATAGGCTTATATCCGTCATTTCAAAAGCACAAAAAGCATTCAAACGTTTCTGTTCACCTTTCCCGCCAATCTGCCGTCACTGCTGACGGCAGCAGCTGATTTTAACACGCCATGGACAGGCAAAAACTCAATTATTGGCAAACATACTGGTGAGATCCAAACTAAAGACACCATCTTCATCTGCTTGTTTGGCCAGCATCATCCACTGAAATGCACGGCAAAAAGTTCTGGCACAATGACGATTTTCTTGGCTTTGGAAGCCTACTACTCAGCCATTGTACAATACTATTTGACCACCGTGGCTTAGTTAGCGAAGCTAATCAAGTACGTTTTCAGGGGGTTAAGGTTGGTTATCGGTGTTGAACTCTGACAACCTTCCTGGTATTTCCATTATGGACAAATGCATCTTCATTTTGTTGAGTCCGAGTTAGCCGCACAAACACATCAAATAAATAAGGTGTCCTGTTGGAATTCTTACCTAAAGAAAATGCATGTGTTGTACAAACACTAGATTTAAATTAAGTATCACACATTGTTGGTTATGTCAGATATTCGAGCGTCGCGGCAGAACTCAACTAGACCGGTTACCATAGTTTACAACTGAATTGAACACCGTAAGCTAGTTAGCCCGCCTTTAAATCAGTGTACCAAAAACGCTATTCCATTTACCCGCTAAATTTGAGACACGGTAAAGCTAGCTAACTAGCGTTCTCTGAGCACAAGACATTTCCATTCAAACCCACCATGATATTACACGCATACTTACACATTTCTCAAACATGAGCATTACGGTTAAGCAACATTTCATTAAAATAGTAAGTAGGCCTTATGGCAAAACTTGCTAGTTAGCTAAGGTTAGCCAGCCGATTTTGCAAGCTAGGTAGCTAGCATCTAGCAAGGTACCTTTTTTGTGCCAAAAGCAAGCTGAAAATGTGAGACATTCGCGCACAGAACACAAACATTTGAACTGAAATAGCTATTATATAACACACAAGATTATCATACCATTTCAGCGTCCTGTTACTCGACTGTGGAACTGATGAGATCTCAAATAATTTCGGCTCCCAACGGAGAGTAACAATAAACCCTTTGGCAAATCTTTGCTCATTGCGACCCCTCGCGAGTGGACATTAGCCAATAGGAATGACTGTTGTTACTTCGAATATTTTGTCTAGCCAATCGTTTGTCATCTTCTACAATAAATGCCCATCCCCCACCTCAAAATTGGCTTGTCCTTTTTTTGCGCACGAGACCAACAAGTAGGCGGGATTTGAAGATTCAGGGGGTCTAAAACGTGTATTTGTATTTAGAAATTAAGATTGATGCTATGAAAGAGCCATGTAATTGTGTAATCTGTGATTTCTGAAAGTAAAAAGTGAGATTATTCCCATTAAAGATGTGGTACGTGGTTAATGTTGGTTAATGTTCGAAACATGTCGACCCAATAACCCCCGGTACCGTATTAAATACATGTAGACGCTGTTTCAAGTACAGTAGTTACAGATACGGGGGAAAGTTATTGAGAGAGCGTCAATGGAAGCATCGAATCAGCAGGACATGTTTAACTTGAATGGCAAGAGAAAAACACCAGTAAAAAGACAGCTTTTCCATCTGCTGTTGTAATTGACATTAGGTGTGGCCTATCATAGTGCAGTATCCAACGCTCGGAAGCTTCGCCAGTAGCGTAAGCACAGGAGGGTCACAGATACGCAGGACGGAGAAGCTGGCTGCTGGTGGCGAAGATGGCGGATGGGGACAGTGGGAGTGAGCGCGGTGGCAGCAGTGGTGGTGGTGGAGGTGGAAGTGGAAGTGGAGGGGGTGGAGGCAGTGGATTTCAGCACTACCAGCGAGAGCAAGAGACGCAGGAGTTGGCATCGAAGCGGCTGGACATTCAGAACAAACGCTTCTATCTGGATGTAAAGCAGAACGCAAAAGGCAGGTTCATCAAAATCGCCGAGGTCGGCGCCGGGGGTTCGAAAAGTCGACTGACCCTTTCCATGTCGGTTGCGGCGGAGTTCCGTGACTACCTTGGAGATTTCATAGAGCACTACGCCCAACTTGGGCCCAGCAGCCCTGAGCAGATTGCTCAGTCATCCGGTGGGGATGACAGTGGGCCTAGGCGAGCCTTGAAGAGCGAGTTCCTGGTCAGAGAGAACAGAAAATACTACCTCGATCTCAAGGAGAACCAGCGAGGGAGGTTTCTCAGGATCCGACAAACCGTCAACCGTGGGCCTGGTTTTGGAGTCGGGGGAGGTGGCATCCCTGGTGGCATGCAGTCAGGACAAACCATCGCCCTTCCCGCACAAGGTTTAATAGAGTTCCGCGATGCCTTGGCCAAGTTGATAGATGATTACGGCGGTGATGACGAGGAGCTGGCCGGCGGCGGGGGTGCCGGGGGCTACAGCGAGCTTCCGGAGGGAACATCCATCATGGTGGACTCTAAACGGTTCTTCTTTGACGTCGGATCTAACAAGTACGGAGTTTTCTTGAGGGTGAGCGAAGTTAAGCCCAGCTACAGAAACTCTATTACTATTCCCTTCAAAGCATGGGGCAAGTTTGGAGGCGCCTTCTCCCGCTATGCTGAAGAGATGAAGGAGATTCAAGATAGACACAGGGATAAAATGTTCGAACGCAGAGGAGGAGAGGAATCTGAGGGAGAAGAGGTGGATGACGATTGATCAAGCCGGCTACAAAATCGAGATGAAACCGTGACGCAAAGCTTGAAGAGTGGAGCGCTACAATGTGCATGACGAATCGAACCTGCGACAAAACAACGGAGTAGCTTAAGTAAAGTAGGCCCATATTCGACCGAGAAATACTCTCTGTTAGAGAGAATCGTGATATAAAAAGATTAGGATATTTTAGTTTAACAAGTGAAAACTGCATTATTTAGTGGTCACGAAAAGCTGTCTGATATTCCCCATTGGTGAAATATTGTCCATTTCACTCATCTAACCGAGCAAACGATGCTTTATATATATTCAAATAATAGCAGTAGAATACTGGTCCCGTTTATAGAGCTATCTATTTTAAAGTCTTTAAAAATACACTTGGACCTGACCCATGTAAATGTCTTTGATAAAGTGTGAAAATGTGTGTGTATAAAGCTAAGAGATGTGCAGCTCCACATCCCTAATGTTGCTCTGGGTTATTCTGCCTACTAGTGACTCCTATGGTTGTGTTGATGCCCACTGTATTTAGTTTTGTTCTGCAAAGCATCATAAATTCCAGCCCATCCACCAGGGCACGTTATTGGGCAAGGCAGTAGTCCTGGGGCAGCCTCTAAAGATACACCCCAGCCTGGCCTCTACCAACCTGGCCTCCACCAGCCTGGCCTCCACCAGCCTGGCCTCCACCAGCCTGGCCTCCTGTCTGGTTCTGTATTCTCCTCAGTCTCCATCACTGCTCCAGCAATTGTCAGAACTGGAACGACACATGTCAGATACTCTGGTCCACCTGGGCTGATCCGGGTCCATCTATGGGTCCAACAGTGAGACCTGAGCCTGTTTTCCCTCCCTGTGCGAACAGAGGAAGATGTTTCACCCAGTGTCTACCTCGAGAGGGCGCTGCCACAGCCAGGACTTGCACCAGGCTTTAGTTTGGGGATTTTATTGCTGAAAAGCTTCACTTGTGATAATGGGCTTGGATCAAGCTAAGTAAAAAAAGGACTGTCCTTAAACGTCAAGCTTTGGACGTGCCATTCAGTTCTCAGTGAACTCAGACCATCTCAAGACTGAGACTCAGTCAGATTGTAAAAAATATTGGTGCTTTTAGATAACCCCACAAAGCAGGGTGCTGTACTAAATCTACTGGAAGATATATTACTTACTAAATATCAAGTATAGATAGAATTATTTTGCAAAAAGAAATCTATTCAAATATGTTAAGATATATCTATAATACATTTATGACATAAATACGCCTAAAAAAAACAAACAGGCTTATTTAAACACTAAACTTGGATGCAATCCTTTGGGGGTGATAAATCACCTGTTTTTTTCTCTAATGTTTTCTTTTTTCCTAACATTTATTTCCTTCTTTGCAAGAATAAGTGACCATGTATTTTGATTGTATGTTTAGATCCACTAAAGTGTTTAGTGTCACTAAACACCTGTGCAGCCACCACCATCATCGTCATTATGTTTCCTCCTTTGACAGAATAGCTTCACCCTCGTCCGATTCCTGTTTCCATCACGAGCTGGCAGGCCACTTTTTCAGTTGCCGTAGCGACGCAAATCTGACCACACAGAAACATATTTTTAAGTATTATGAAGTTTGCATGCCTGCTCTTTCTCTGGGGCTGCCTTGTGCTGTCTTTCTTTAGTTATTTTGATTGCTGTTGGTATTTATCAGTTTTACGCCTATTTTTTGTTTCCTTCATAATTTGCAATGGACAAGGAAAACAATTATTCAGAAGTTTACTTACCGACATGCAACGTGTCGTGGCTTGAAACACTTCCGTAAACGTCCCGCCCCTCCTTACCCTGCTGTACGACCCTGTAGAATTCCCACCATCTCAGCACACAGGAGTATTTGCCATTCACACAATATAAAAAATATGATCTGGGAGCAATACTTATTTTCTATTGATATGAATATGCTATACACATACACACGTTTGAACGACATCCTTGTTCCTGTTCTGTGTTACGTGAAATGGCAGCTGTTTCCGTCATGTGTTCTGCTGTAATATTCTACCAAGTATCTTTCAATGAGAAATAAAAATGATTTGCTGAGGAAAAACCTTTTTGTCAGTCTCTATCATGATTGCTTACAAATGTGTCAGCTGATCACAGTCTGTCAGGGTGAAGGGTGAGGGGACTAGCGGAACAGACCTGGAGCACAGATCAAACGTATTCCACAGACTAGGAACATTTTATAGTCTAGATAGTATAGGAGATATGTGGTTGATACCATGCAATTCTCATGTGATGTTAGAACCGAGAAGAGAGAAGAAGACAAAGGACTCTATATGACCTGATGTGAACTTGAAATCACCTGAGATTAAAGGCCATCTTTACCCCAATTAATATATATAATGTCTTGTGGCAAAATGTTTGTATAGGGTGGGGACCAGCTGTGGCATTCCGTCCAGAATTGATGGAAGAGACTGGATGAAATACACAGCGTTAATTTGCAAGCATTCATAAGCAGTATATTTAACTTGTTTCAAAAAATTGGTATCCTTGTTTTCGTGTCCGTACATGTGGTAAGAAATAAGCAGATATATCTCAAGAATGATTTATCCAGAAGTGGAAAACGGTGACTTCATAAAAATCCTGAACTGTGTAACTGTTGTACTAAGATAATGGTTTGACTGCAAAGAACAGACAAATTTGTTAAGACGGTGAACGAACAGATCGTACAGGCGCATGGAACTTTCTCTAGCTTCGCTTTCTCTGACTCGTCCACTACATATTGGGCAGGTTTTTTCTGCTCTAATACCCTCACCCACGTGATTGCAATATGCACATGTGCACCCACTTCATGCGTCTTTACCACACATTTCACAACAACTATAATGCATCTTTTGCAAACTATCAATTCAATACAACCAAGTACGTTAATGTCTCATGTTTTCTTTCGCATAACCATCCACATAACCATAGATGGTGTTTCGGCCAAACGTGGTGTGACATTGTTCGGATCGACCGCGCAACTAGGATCTCTGCCTGAGTTTCACCATTCCCCTCTTCCTGGTGTCTGAATGTGCCGTCCAGCACTGCTGCCCTGTGGGGAGATCTCTCAGCTGGTCTCGTGTTCCCTGGATCCTTCCACTCTCCATGCCCCCCCCCCCCCCCCCCCTTTCCCCCATGACAGGCAACCCACCGATGACCTCACAGTGATGTGTGACAAATAGTGAGAGAGCGAGTGAGAGGGGGAAAAAACGAGAGAGGACAGCTCAAGGGCATCTAATGCCACACTGGGCATCCTGCCAATAGAAGGGAGTATTTTGAGCGGGTTCCAAGTCACACTGGACTGGTGCTGAGATAAGAGTGCTGCTAATCCAATGTCATACTGGAAACCCAGCCTAGGGGAGTGGACAGGAAGGGTGTGTGTGTGTAGGGGGGGGGGGGGGGGGGGGGGGGGGGGGACTCAGGGTGGTTTGAAGAGTAGTATTAAGGTGGCTTCACAAGTGGCCTGTGACACACACACACACACACACACAAATCCATAACACACCCCATGATCCATGCATGTTGTCTCGTCATCAGGGCTGCACACTCACTGTGTTGTCAGTGTGGATGAACAGGAGCCTGACACAGTCAGGCTGATCACCGAGGCTTGAAGACAAGCAGAGAGCCAAGTACAAGGCAGGGAAACACATCGTGTGCTCTCGATTCAACTTGGTTTTGTAGTCGTAACACTCTTTCCTTGACTGGAAAGGGTAGGGGACATGACACACACCAACCCGACTGAGTGTATCCCTTTGTTCACGCTGCAGCTAAGGAACGATTCAAGTCACCAGGAAGTGAGCTCATACTCTTCTCATACTCAGTGCACACCCCATAAACCTAGAGGACATTCCACTCCCAGTGAGCATAGTAAACCATCTCTCAGTCACACTTTCAACATATATTCCTCGGTAGAAGATTGTCGAACAATGAACAACAAATTAAACATGATATCACCAGCGAGGAATCGCTAATTTCTCTGTCTCACTCACTCACATGCCGGATATTCCTATTCAGCCCGCTTTAAACTGCCCACTGCCCATGGCAACAAGCCTACCAATCAACACTGTGGATGCTGAAAAGGTCCCAAACTACTCTCAGAGGGTGCAGAGTAAAGGGGAGAAAGAGGAAAAATCAATACACAGATATACTAGGTAGAGATGGAGAGGTGTATGAGAATGAGAGATGGAGAGACGAAGGCTAGGGGGAGAAGAATTAGCAGGCTAGGGGGTGAAGAGTTAGCAGGAAGGAGGGTGCGGAAGAGGAAGAAGAGAGGAGGGTGAGGTAGAAAGGAGGGTGAGGTAGAGAGGAGGGTAAGGGCAGGTTGGTGAGGAGGAAAATAAATCCTGTGTCTGTCTCCTTGCTTGAGATGGGTGAAACCAAATGTTATTGGATGGGGGATCTTCTGAGCTATATTTGGCCAGTGTTACTATGTGCTGAGAAAGTGCACAGCAGAGCCGGTATGCCTGCATATGTGCACTGTCCGTTTGGGTGCACAGACGTGTTAACACACACACACACTCACACACACTCACACACACCCTAATCCCACGCATGAATGAAGGGCATGATCAGATGAATTACTATCCAATGTCCACTGACATGAACAGCACCTAATCACCGCCCCTTTCTCTTAGACTCACACCAATCGTATTTACAGTTTTTTTTCAACTGCTTACACATTGATTTATTTTGTACTTTTTCTTCTTTTTTTTTTAACTTTACGCACAAATCCAAGAATTGCACACACGAAATGCAAAATGCCTTGCATTGGGGTTGTGAATACAGTACTACACAGTACGAAAGAAAGAGTGTAGTAGGACAGAAACCAAAACTAATTTAGAAAAAGGTGATTACGGAATGGTGTGTGTGTGTGTGTGTGTGCGCCATGAACTGTAGCATACAGTTAATATACCATTTTCTACAATATTGTCAGTGTTTTCTTACAGTCACTGTACTGTTGCACAGTATGATACAGTAATCCACCAGACTGTGACCAATCATGCAGTGCACTGCAGTCAATGGATGCATGGGTGCTAACATATGTTTGTGTATAGTATACTGTATGTTGTGCTGAAACAGCTGTTATGTGTACATTAGAACATGTGTACACTACAGTAGATTGTTACATACCTGTTACAATTTCTACAGTAAAGGTTCAAATTATACCCACCACTGTAAATCACCTCAAATTAGGCCTATTCTAAAGCCATGATTGGTTCGTGTTGAGTAAAGCAATTAGTGTTTGCAGAGTTAGTCTGAGGCACTGATGAATTACTGTGGCATTTTGATTGGTTGTGTTTGAAAAAGGAAATCAAGATGCTTCCTGTTAGAATTTTGTGTTTTACGTGGAGAATTGTGTGTTGTGTTTTGCAAAAAGTGTTTAGTTAAATTGAAAACTGAGTCAAATGCCAAAAATGTGCGTATGGTTTTGCAGATTTGATGTGTGGTTCTGGTGTTTGAGTGTCAGGTTTCAGAAATTGTGTTACAAGGATTTTGTGTGTAAGCGTTGAAAAAAACTGTAAGATAAAGAACATTGCTATTCTGTAGCTGTCATAAGACAAGACAAACTGATAGAAACACACACAGCCACATTTAACATTTTATAATAAAAACATTTCACTGTAATAGAAATAACTGTTTGGTTAATGGAATGTACATTTCACTGTCATGTCTGATAGCTTGCATTAGTTTAGTTTAAAACAAGCGCAAATTCTCAAAAGCTACGACCAACTACATGCATTCAATGTTTGTGAACCAACCAACAGATACTGTAGATTCCCAGCCAACAGTTATATTACAAGGCTTTTTTACCCAGAGGAACAGATACTAAATGTACTTTCCAATTTAAACATCTTTTCAGCGAGTTTGACTGTTGACAGTATCTTGGTACAAAACAGCAATAGTTTCAAGTTCACCTGCAGTACTTCTTATGACCACAGGGAAGCAATGCTCTTCAAATATCTAATTAGCCCGCAGTTTGAAAGTAATGAGCCTCAGTGCACATGATGGATACAAATTGTAGTAGTAGTTGTTCATTGAGAAAGTAAACTCCATTTTGGCATAAAATAACAAGTCTACTGTAACTTACAGTTTCAATGTAGCTTTTTTGTTGCTGCTTTTTTTTTTTTTTTTTTTTTAAAAGGCTACCTATATAACAGTCAGTTGCACTGTGCTAACATCACGGTCATGTATGTGTGCAAGTGTAGCTTACCCTCTCTTCCCACCCTTCACATACATTCACAGTGGGTTTGTGAAATCATGACATGACACAGAACATGGTCCACGTGTGCAATATTGTGATGACGCACAAGAGCAGTTTTTTTAAGTGCAGGACAGTTTCTCCTAATTCAAGTCAGGGCTGTTCAGCACCAGCAAAGGTCTAGCGCTAATCATGGGAGTCAGGTGGCTGAGCGGTTAGGGAATTGGCTAGTAATCAGAAGGTTGCTGGTTTGACTCCCGGCTATGCTAAATTACATTGTGTCCTTGAGCAAGGCACTTCACCCTACTTCCCTCGGGGGAATGTCCCTGTACTTACTGTAAGTCGCTCTGCGCTCTGTTACTGCGCTAAATTACTAAATGTAAATGCATTTGAATTCGCACTCCTTAGACACTGTGCTGCTGACGGTGGCTGTTTCCTTCTGAATGCACAGGAACTTGTTGGGCTGGTCCACGGACTCCAGGATGCCCCACTCCCCTATCTTCGGCTTCCACTGCAGGAAGCATTCTTTGGGGATCGTTTGCGTCTTCTTCTTCAACTAGGAGGCAGCACAACAAGAAGTCTAATCAGAAGACGATAGGCCTACACGCTGCCTCTGGTGTACTGGTTTGTCAGTTGTAAAGTAGGCTATTGAGGACGCTTCTTGTTTTTACTTATGGGGAATTCTTCACATTCTCAGCTGCCTGTGAGACATGACAGCTGCCATTTACCAACATTTTGATAACAATTTAGAAAAACGATATAGCGTTCAAGACTACACACATTTGCATAATAGCCTATCAAAATGATCCTCATAATCATGTAATGGATTATGTTGGTGGTAGGCTACCATTTTTACCTTAACAGTGTTGCCCTCCACAGCGAGAACATACGTTCTTTTTCTATGTAGGAAAGAGAAGGCCATCTGAACAGCGGTACCCGTCCATTTTTTGTGGACGGTCACTGGAAAACATATAGAATGTTTAAGAATGTCAACAGCATTTTTGAATTTCAAGGAACACTTTAAAAGCATCCATCATCGTCATTACCTTTTTTGAGAGTGTCGCCCTCTTGGACTTGTTTGAAAAATATGCTGGGACCTTTGACCTCAGCATACCTCTTTTGTCTGGCCTCCAGGTGCACTTGCTTCAGGTGTATTTGCACTTGTTCCGATGGCTTTGAACGCCTAAAAAAAAAAATACTTACTTTTGATCTTGTAAAATACCCTACTTTTTATAGGCTAATACGTTCATTAGACATTTCCAAACGTATACAATAGGAAACAAACAGTAGAAGATATGTACTATATTTTTAATAGAAAAGAAATGGCCTACCAAGAGATTCGGCGCTCTGCCTTAAATTAGTTTAGAAGCACTCTAACCCTAACCCTCAATACTTCGTATTGCAACACCGACATGACAATTTCACAAGAATCAATGTATTTTTTACTTAAAAATGTGCAATGAAATATGATTGCAGAAACGAAAGAGCAATTATAAAACACACGATATCAACGTGTCTCAGATTTGAACAACGGGTTCGTAAATTAATAATTTGTTTAAAATCTATAGAGATTAAACATTTACATATACAAATGCATTGAAAAGTTGATAGGTTATACAGACAATGCCTTTTCTGTATAAAGGAACACTAGAAAAAATATGTTCTATAGACTATAGTGTATAATTTACAAATCTCAACACATACTATTATAATAAGCAATAGCCTACGCTTCAATCATGTGCTTTAAAATATACTTGGCCTTCTACTTACTTCTGTTTACCCATGGTTCTTCACCCTGTTCGTTAACTTCTCCAGGCACTTAGATGTCTGTCGCAACTATTTGCTGTTGCAGAACCATTTTATACATCCCGTGGCTCCACCCTTCTAGCAAGGCAACCCACACAACCAGGGCCGTAACTACCATTGAGGACACCGAGGTCGTGTCCTCGGTATTTTTTTTCGTATTTCTGTTTTTTTTTTTGCTTAAATCGTGGTATATAAACTCAAAATAAAGTACACGTGAAACTGACTGCAGGACGATGATCTTGGTCTCCCACAAACCGTAACGTGATTTTATACTTGAAGAGCCGAGTAGCTCAAGAGTTTGGACATATGTGCTGCGCGTCATCAACAAAACGTACTGTCGTTATGGTAACCACCAAACACAAGTCGGACGCTGATGTTTCCGCCATAGACATACCGCTACTGTTAGTGAATAGCCTATGTTAGTTACAGTCACTGGAAGAGGAGCGCAGCAAACTAAACATGTAGGTTAAGAGAAGTTTAAGTGGCAGATGACTGTGAGAAGAAAGATTCATTTTCATGTGGAAATATTGTATTGCAGCAGCGTACTACTCAGATAAGGAAACATCAAATCAAAGTTTGGTTAACTCCGTCAGTACTGTACTGTACCGGTTGTCAATCAATTTCCACCGGTTGAATCAACATTCATTTTGCGATTGATATGATATGTCATTGATGTGATTGATTGAAAATGAAATTCAGTGGCAATTGGGAAATATCAAACTGACTCGCTATCGCTCGGTCGATACGTTCCAGCCTCAGTTTGATATTTCCCGGCATGACCGAACGGTCGAGGTTAGTAAGTAGTTTATTATATGGCAATTTTAGATTCTTTTCATTTTGTAAACGAAAATAAATGGTACCTTTAGGCTAATTGTAGCTAGCTCTTAAGTCTTCTCACGGTGTGTTTCATGTGTTGCCAAGCAACTCATTACTTTTGATAGAAAGCGGACAACATGGTTCTGCTAAAATGGCTTTAATTTCATCACAAAATAACGACACAAGTGATTCAAAGAGTCTGGTCTTCATCCTCACTTTCGATGACAAAGCTTTTCAGCATCATCTGGATAGTAAAACTCAGCAGCTGACTCGTCGATATCGCTCATTTTGAAGCTGACGTCAGAGGGCAATACGGATCCGTATTGACCGGCGAGGAGGGCAACACGCTGGGGTGACTACCCGTTATCCAATCAAAACGCTCGTACCGTCGTTGCCATATAATAATAATTTAAAAAAAATTGTGGTAACTTGCCCTTACTTCATGAGTCCCATAAAGGTCCTTCAAAAAGCCTCAGAATGCCCCATGTTTACCTCAAACTTTCAAAAGCTCCACACCGCCCCATATTCAAATGTCATAATGATGATGTTTTTGCTCCTTAATACTCAATAAGAGAAAATGGCCATATTTAAATAATGTAATTTAAAAAAAATCTGGGGGAGCATGCCCCCGAACCCGCCTAGAAGTTCTGACTCATGACCTCAGTATTTTTTGGGGCCTGCGTACGGCCCTGCACACAACCAAATTAGATTCATTGGCCGACTCGAAAGCAAACCCCACTCGCAGGCGCGGATTAATGCACAGGCTTGCCTAGGTTGCAGTGTCCCACGTGTGCAGGGCGCCCCGGATTGGCCGGATTGTTGTTGTTGTTTGTTTGTTGTTGATTGTTGTTGTTTTAATATTTTAAATATAGCTACTTCAGCGGGAAGAAAATAAAGACCCTTATTGGCCCATGAGAAGCGTTCTCTTTTTTAATAAGTGATTGGGTAGATGTGACTTGGGGCAAAATACAAAGGTTAAAAGAACAACGTGACCAAAATGTCCTGGAACAAATCCCGAAACTGAATGGATAATTCAAGGCTGCTGAATCTTCATCCAGTCAAGGCAAGATCCACAGCAGGAAGACTGCCAACTAGCATCAGTAATATTTCAGCGAATTTGGGAGTTATGGCATTGGTACTAGTGTGTGGTATTAGTACTTTTTAAGGATCTGAATACTTTATCCACCACTTATGTTGTGATTTTGCCTCAGTTAAACATTCTGTTATGCACTGATGCAGATGCTGTAGCCTACCTTTTGGTTAATAAAGCTAAAAGCGATTACCAGCTTGCAGTTTAACTGTGAATGCAGGGTATTCTGTTGCTTTGCTGTTCAGTTATTCCGTTCATAGTAATTGTTCCGAGGCTGTAGAAGCAAAGGGTTATATCTGGTATTCTTGCTCCCGTTCTGCAAAAATAACTCACTCTGGTGGAAGCGTCGGAAATATATAGAACCCACGCGTTAGGGCTGATTCTAGCACTGTAGTAATGTAAAGAAAACACTGTAGAGTTAGCCGTTCTTAACGTGTGTGTATGTCAGTTCACCTTATTTGCATGTGAACCATTTCTAGTAAAGAACAATGAGCAGTCTAGGGGCCCTACAACTAAAATTACATATAAAAACAACATTTAATGTACAAACCCTTTCTTTTTTTCTTTCAACAGGCCTCTTCCTGTTGATAAACGGTGTTTGCAATGACATGTTCTGACGAAGAAAAAATTCATATTTTTGCCACAAAGACAGATTATGGTCAGATATACAGTTTTCAAATCACAAATCCTCACACATCGAGAAGAAAAACCCTCCCGGAACTATTAAACCCCCCCCCCCCATCAGTCTTCTTCATAGACGAGCTGCATGTGAACCTGATCTCGCAGGGCATCGTTTTCCCTGTAGACATACACGGTGGGGATCATCTGAGGGGAGCTGCCATCACCCTCCTCCCCCTCCCCCATCCTTTCCTTCTCCTCCTTGACCACCAAGTCTTGGTAGGAGGTCACACAGAGGTCGTGGTCCTGAAGGGCTGCTGGGTAGCGTAGTGAAGACCTCTCGATCCTCACTGAGCGCCGCACGGGCGTGAAGAAGCGGAGCTCATGGCCGTTGACGTGCGCTGGCTCCCTCTGTTGGCTGCGGAAGCCACTGCAGACAAACCAGCAGAGAACACGGTCACTCGACAGGGTAACAGCCTTATATAGTTGTGCAGGGACCCCAATCCTTGAACAGCAGTTTGGCGGGGGGGGGGGGGGGGGGGGGGGGGGGGGAGCACCCTACTTACCCTGGAGTGGCAGTAATCTTGTACTTGACCACTGAGGAGCTTCCCTGGTCTCCGTGGATCAGGGCTCTGACTGGCTTGGGGGTGCTGATGGGGTCCACAGGGCTCTCGGAGGGGCTGAGGCCCTGCCCTGGGGTCCCGGCATCCTCCACACTCCTCTCAGGGGGAGGAGCTGGGAAAGATTGAAAGAAAAAAAAAAATATCAAGCCGACGTGATGCCAAGCAGCATATCTGATGACAAAGAAAGTAGTCTTGGATGTCCTGTTTGGAAACGTATATATCGTATTGCGACAGAGAATTCTTAGTCAAGCCCAGGACAAAGTTTCTCCCAGGTATCTTACTACAATGTATACATTAATTAATTCCTGTGTAAAGCAGATGACTGAAACCTATGAGCAACACATTGAATTTGAAAGTGTTGCCAGAACTTGACATGAGTAGTAGATGATTGACATCACTCCCAACAAGGTTAAGAAAAACTGAAGGAAGATGGCGTTGGTCATACTTCTTTAGATCCACCAGGAGTTGCATGGGTCTGGCAACAAGGCACGTCCACACTTTGAAGCCTTTGTACCTTACCTCTGACCACTGAAATACAGTCTAAACGAGGCCCTTTTGACCCCTTGACCTTTTGCTGCGTTTCTACATACATCGCTTTGAACTAAAGCGTCTGATACAGAAAAGAAAACGTTCACTCCCGAAAACACACAACTCCCTACTGGTTCTCCGGCAAACCCCACAGTGACTTCTACACAGAAGCATCACATTTGGGGGGGGATCCTAGCTGTGGGAAGGCCCAGGTGGGCTGGACAGTCACCTTGGGCGTCGTCCCTCTTCCTCAGGATGTCGAACACCACGGCGCGCAGCTCGTCCACGGGCTGGGGGAGAGAAGGCACAGCGAGGTCAGGTGGTCCGTGCGCCAGCCAGCCAAGAGCGGCACGCTTCACCACGTCACCCTGAGCGATGTCTGGAAGTCCCAGAAATGGTTCCAAGTAAGCCCTAACGGCTCATGACGCGCTTGGCATCGACTGTTGTGTAAGCGGTCTCTGGAAAGGCAGATGCCGCCGTTAACTAATAACAGCTGCAATAACAATAGATACCCCTTGAGCAATAAAACATTTGTTGATCAGGTTTTTGTTGTTGACAGGAAGAGACCCCAGGACAATAGAGCTCTTGAGGAGGAGAGGTTCTCTGAAAATGCACCTCAGTTTCGACTTTGGAGGAAAAAGGCAAAAACATGAAGCCCCCGCATGCCCGCATTGATCGGACGATAAGAGAAACACAGAATGGGGAGTGGGGGACAAATATTTTGGGCATTGGGCTACATCGAACAGGTCTGACGGGTGAGATAGGAGGCAGGATGTAGGAGTGGCAGAGTGACACATGGAAAGGAATGACAGAGAAGGAGTGACATGACACGGAGAGGTGAGAGAGAGAGAGGTTGACCTCGAGCACCACTCTCACGGCCTCCTCGAACATGGGCAGGACGTCCAGGCACCCCTCGCGCTCCATCAGGCGAGCCTGACAGATCCAGAACTTGGCAAACTTCTGCGTCACTGCTGGCAGCCGGGATAGGACACCCTGGACCTGGGAAACAGGGCAACCCTGCAGAACACCACACACACACACACACACAGGACACACACAAACACACACACACACACACAGGCTGCCGGTAAATGTTTATTCCAAGGACCATGGGACGACTTAGAAGTGTTTATAAAAAGACCTACGAGCCGGAAACAGCATGTTGGGACAGGTGTCCAGATATACATTTCCCATATCTACTTGGCTGCAAATGACGAAAACTAAACCAAGCAATCTGATGCAGCAACTCAAAAATCTAATTCAGACAACTAAAGGGGTTTAATTTCAGGTTTTGCCTGGTTAGTGAGTCCAGAGCAAAGTCATTCATCAAACCACCATTCATCAGAATCAACTTGTCAAACATTCATTCAAATGTTTGACTAGTGACATTGCACATACCATAGACAAATGCTAGCTGACACTTTCATCTGTTTTATAAATATGGGTTGTGGAAGACATGTAACCCAAACCCTAGGCTTAAAGTGACGCAGGGCAACCAGCCAAGGGTTTCTGACTGGAACAGTGTGAGACTGCAGCATTAGAGTGGGCAGGTCTTCTATGAGGCTTCAAAACACAGAAGACCCACGACAAACGCAACGGGAAATGATGTCAAGGATGTCCTAATAGCGTCCTAGGAGACATCCCCCCCCCCCACACACACACACACACGTCAATGATTCATGTCTAGCCTGGTCTATAAAAGGTTTACACCCCCTGATGTAGTAGAAGACGCATACTATACCACTAACATCTCAAGGATCATGAACCAATCCTGATCGGCTGCATTAATCCCATCTACAGCAGCATTAAAAAGCCCCTGCACTAGTCATGTGCATCAACAAAGTGCTGTATAAAAAATATGCTTCTTTTTTTCTTTTTACATCCAAGTCATTGATATTTAAATGATGTGTTAATTTCAACGGAAATAATCGTAGTGTCACAATGTCCGGTGACTGTTATCCAACAACCACAAATGATTTTTTTTCAAGTCTGATAAAAAATCTAATCAAGGCCAAGCCCATTATACAAACAAACATGACTTCATCTAATAGGTGTTGAGCTACGTTGTGGGTCAGTAGAACTAGTCTAAGAATACAAATGTACAAAAAAAACTCGTATAAAATAGAAACATTTAGACTGGAGAGTGGCACACGGGCCAAGCAGCCATCCGTACCTCCAGCAGCAGTGTGATGCAGTCGTCCAAGGAGCGGTCCACAGCGTGGACCAGGGCCTGGGTCTCCTCCTCCTGCTCCATACAGGCCCAGTAGGGCTGGGGAGGGCCCGCCGTGCGTCTGGTGCGGGGCTTCACAGGCATGGGGGGGCGCTTGTAGGAGATGCCCCGGGCCTCTCTCCACTCCTGGAGCCTCCTCCTGCAGGAGAACACCGTCACCAGGGGGAAACGCCCACAAGGGGTTCCAGCCCAGCAGGAAAACACCAGATCCAACTAGCATATCCAACTGAACTGAGGGTTTGTGATAGATTGATGTCAAATAACAAGGGCTGTAGAGTGTAGGGTCCCAAATGTATGTTGCCCCGTCATTCAAAGTACTTCAAAGTAGTTAAGGTTAAACATAGTAGGCAGGAGCACGTATGTTTGCATGCAAGCTAATATTGCACCAATTCCAAAATATGATCATATCATCCGAATGTAGCATTTTCCAATCAAGACATGTGACCCACGCTCTCTTGCCTGTTTAGTCAGATCTATGCACTGCACACAAACCCATTGGTTCATCGGAGTACAAACGGCTGCATGTTAATAGGAATATCTGATGTGATTCTTAGGGGTATATTAGTTTTCATGAGCCATGTAAACATAATAGTAGGAATACTACGGATTAGGGGCTATTTCGGATTAGAAGTATTTGTAAAGTAGTAAATGTTGACAGGGACACCAATGCAACCAACATTTTTATAAATGACATACAAATTAAATATCTTTACACCCATATTTCCAAATACAGTGTATCTATATATAACTATCTATATTTCATTTTTTTTTCCAAACAATGAAGCATGTTCCAACTTACATTCTGTCCTCCTGGGCTGCCGTCATGTTCTTCTTGCCCTCCGTCTGGGGCGCGGTTCTGCCCTGCCCGACCGGCGTCTTCACCCCCCCCGGCCACCACCCCTGGCTGGTGGGTCTGGCAGCTCGCGGCACGGTCTGGGGCATCACCGGCACCCTGGCACCAGCCGCTGGGTCTCTCTTGCACCGAATGGCCTTGGAGCGGGCCGTTTCCGAACCCGCGTCCTGCCCGTCAGCCGACAGGACGCTGTCTTTCTGGACCCGCTCGGCCACGGCCATCTGCATCGCCCTGCTCAATGCCGTCGCCTGCCATTGGTTACTTGTCCCCGTTGACACTGGACGGGCAGGCTTCTGGGAGACCGTGCTTCCTGACTCAGCTGGAACTCTCGCTCCCAGATTTACAACCCTTTTCGTCTTCTGAACAGGAAGTATGGGTGGTCTGGTTGGGGGAGCTGTGTTGGGGTGCAACAACCCTCCAGGTTTCTCTGGAGCTGTGTTGGGCTGCACCCTCCCTCCAGGCCTCCCTGGAGCTGTGTTGGGCTGCACCCTCCCTCCAGGTCTCCCTGGAGCTGTGTTGGGCTGCACAGTGGTCCGCTGAGCGGTCCTAGAAGCAGTAACTGGGGGTCTCTGCCACCCCGGTTGAGGAGGTCTAGCTGTGACGGATCTGGACTCCGACCTGCGGAAAACGTGACTCGGACGTTCCTTCCCATCAACACTCTGGCCCAGAGTCCTGACAGGAAGTGCTTTCCTCTGCATCACAGTTGCCTCCTGGGAGATGGTGGCAGATGGGGAACTGCTTGAGCGCCCTCTGCTAGGGACCCTGGTACTGGTGGATGCATTTGGAACAGAGCCAGAAGCTTGTGGATTAGTGTTCCTGGGCTGAATAACTGTAGGATTGAGACCTGTTTTGGTCTTAGCCACCGTACCAATGCTCATTCTCTTACTGTTAGCAGTGCTTGGCCATGTGCATGTACTGAGGAGTGTGCTAGGTTGCATTCCACCGGTTAGATGAGATTTTTTGGATTGCACTTTTGCTGGGGCTTGTTCATGGCTGGGATGAGCCAAGGCTGCTACAGATTGATTGAACTTTGCTCTGGGCTGGCTGGCTGCTTGTGTGTGTGGCCTGATCCCAGCAGTTGGAGCCTGCTTTTGGTTTGCAGGTCGCCTTGGGCCAACTGATTGCGTGATGGATTTGAGGGCATTGATTCGTGCAGTTAAGGAGGCTGTGGTGTATGTCTGTGTGCGGGTGGTTTTATTGGCCTCTTTTTTATTGTTGTTGTTTGTTAGTGTGGTTTTCTGTGTGGTGCTGCCACGTGGCACGCCGGTGGCTTGAGAACCAGCCTTGCCACTTACAGGCTGAACCTTCCCTCCTTCCTTCTTCGCCTTCGGAGCATTTGGACCCTGGTTCTCTTTCCCTGTGTGCGTCTGTTGACGCAGAATCAAAAATGGACTATGAACAATCACATGGCATTACTTTGGCTTCTGTTCTTACGTCCAGAACACAATCGCATACACAATGCATTCTGCTCTTGGGAGTGCAACATGGGAGTTTTCCAAAAGCCCTTTTGAGTCTCCAACATATTCTCAAAATTGTATTAGCCATTTTGAAGAGTTGCGACTGCACATGGCATAACAATGCATAGATATTTGCATGTAATTTCATGTCTCCATATTAGATTAATGGATTGTGACACTACCCCTCCCTAAAACTGAGAAACTCGTTGAAACAGATGCTATACTTACAGTCACAACAGACGTGGAAGATTTTTTCACATGAGCAACATCGCGTAGATAGGGCCTAAGGAAAGGAAAACATTACTTAACGTGACAACACAGTAGGGCATGTTTGTTCTACCTAAGGCATAACTTGAGTTTCGGTAACTGGGTTTCTTACTTAAGATTGATGGGTTTAAGCTTTCCCTTTGCAGCCAAATATTCCATCAACTTCTGCTTGCGTAACTCTGGAAAGACAGGTTGCAGTGAAGAAACTTTAAGGCATATTGCATAACATTAACTTATGTTTACGGTTCATAACCAATGCCAGCCATGGACGGATTAAGAAACCATGGGCCCCTGGGCCTGGATGTGTCAAGGCCCCCCCCCCCCCCTTAATGTTGTTTAAAAACGCAAAAGTGCTCGAGTAATCAACAAAATAAACAACGTCTATATTACAAAAATATTTGATAGTTACCATAGACTAGGCAGTGGTTCTCAACCCTGTCCTCAAGTACCCCCTGTCCTGCTTGTTTTAGATGTTTCCCTGCTCCAACACACCTGATTCAAATGCATGTTCGTTACCAGGCTTCTACAGAGCTAGATAACGACCCTTTTATTTGAATCAGGTGTGTTGGAGCAGGGAAACATCTAAAACATGCAGGACAGGGGGTCCCTGAGGACAGGGTTGAGAACCACTGGACTAGAGTGTACATTTGTAGCCCACACAACCCTCTCTCTTTCTTGAAAAATTACCATCATAGGCTTAACAATTTTATATCTTCAATAAATAGTGTGTTGGGGGTGCTTAGACACACGTCTAATGCTATTGTTTTGCACTTGCTTTTTTGGTTTCTCCCTACAAAGTTGAAGGGCCCATATTGCATGGAGTTCTCAGCCCCTCTAAAGTCCTATAGATAAACTGAGGGGATAAACACTCACTTGAAAGGTAACATTTTACATTTACATTTAGTCATTTAGCAGACGCTCTTATCCAGAGCGACTTACAGTAAGTACAGGGACATTCCCCCCGAGGCAAGTAGGGTGAAGTGCCTTGCCCAA
Organism: Hypomesus transpacificus; assembly: GCF_021917145.1. Classification (NCBI taxonomy): domain Eukaryota; kingdom Metazoa; phylum Chordata; class Actinopteri; order Osmeriformes; family Osmeridae; genus Hypomesus; species Hypomesus transpacificus. The sequence goes on along the minus strand of NW_025813837.1, from coordinate 1,226,953 downwards.
GGACACAACATCATGTGGCACGGCGGGGAATCGATCCGGCAACCTTCTGATTACTAGCCCAACTCCCTCACCGCTCAGCCATCTGACTCCCTTACATATGAAGGTTTCCTTCTTGTGACATCTTCAAAGTGAATGTTTAGGCTATTTTTTATTTTAATCAGTAGGACTTTTGGGGCCCTGTTAAAGACATTAATGACTTAAGCCTAGCATATACCGGCTACGGCGCATATCATCATATCAATACCCTAGTACATCAAGTTAATAACAGCGACGATACGCCGAGGCTCTGGGTTATGGGCCCCCTGAGCTCATGGGCCCCTGGGCCTGGGCCCGGTAGGCCCGTTGGTTAATCCATCCCTGATGCCAGCTGGTTTGCAATTTATATGATCGCTTTTCAGCAAACATTCCCGCTGAATTCTTCCCACAGCCAACATCGGTTACAGGAATAGCGTTAGGTTAGCTGGCATGCTTGCGAGCCTGAATGGCGTATTTGCCTTTAAAACTATTGTTGTTTATTATACTCACTACTCTGGCAAGCTAGCTACTGATGCTAATGTTTCAGTTGAAGAAATCTCTCAAAAATCTTTCAGATAGCACCAACTCATAGTTTGTTATCAAGCTAGCTAGTCAAGTTAACCACAGTACAGTCAACACGTTATTGACAGAGAGGCTATGTTCAGTACAGTTCTGTACAAGACACATTCAAATCTTAAAACGCAGCCTGTGCATGATCTTTTGAGACCGGATATTATTGATAGCCTAGCTAGTTAACTAGCTAGCTATCCATCTCACAACACAAGTAGCTAGCTACTAAGGGGGCTAGCTTAAGTTTCCAATAGTTTATTTAAGCAATAAGCCCCACGAGGTCGTGGTTTACGCTGATTTTAGAACAGGTACAGTAAGGGGAGTTGTTAGACGCGAAGCGGACTTGCGGGGCTTATTGCTTTTCTAAAACTGTTACTACAAATATTTGATATGGTTTCATCAATAAAAACAATTAGAAACAAAATAGTTGAATTTTAAATCGTCATTCTTCCGCTACTACAAAGTATAGTTCCTACATAAATCGTTGCCACGCAACAGCCAGATGGACATCTTTGCCGTCTTTTTCAACTTGAAATATTGGATGCGCAGTAATATGGAGTGTTAAAGAATGTTATGAGGACAACCTGTGAGGTTATGCTGGATTTTACAACGGCATGGAATGCGATATAGCCAATCACAATCAAAGATGGGAACAACCAGTTTTAGAATAGCTATTTTAGCTAGTCAACAACTACACTACGTTAGCACCAGCACCTGTACATGGAATTTCATACCTTTCCTATCGGTTTTGGAAACGGTTTCCCCTTCGTCCATGACTGATTACTATAAACCCCCCTTATTATTATTATTCAAATGTTGTTAGATAAGTACGGTCCAGTAACAACTTTTCATCCGCAGTGGTCTTTTTCAAAACACCCGGGTTTGATAGCTTCTTTTGGACAAGGCAGACCTTCGTATTCCATTGGACCGTTTGAATTTTTTTATTTTTACCCAGAACACATCAATGCTGTTTGATTGGATGTGTGGCGAAGGAGAGGGCGGGTTCTGGGTTTACCCAGACGATAAAAAAATATATACATATTACATTTTTGGCTTCAGCATTTGTAGACTACTTCTTTAGGCTACAATTATAACTCTAGCTATCTTAATAGTATTCTTAACAAATCAGCGCCCTTTTATGTGATGTTTGACGGTATATCAACTGCCAGACTGTTAAACAAGGATTATTAGAATGGTGTATTTATTTCAGAATAACTGCATTGTTATACAACAGCAAGGGGCATTCAATATCAGTGCAAATGACGAATTACTTACAATTATAAATAGGTGTAAATAATACATAAATCAATAAATAAAATATATATAACCTTATAGATGGAATTAAACTATGTTTATCTGCAATTAGCAACATTTCATTCAGTAGTTTTGCAACATCATTAAGGTAATGTTTGCGCATCAATACATTACAAGACCGTGATGATGGAAGCAAACAGAAAACGTTCCAGAATGATAAATTAAAACTTCGAGTGCTCAAACTTCAAACCTCAAATGGCACCATCTTGTGGTGAACATTGACTGTAAAGTCAATGTTCGTGTAAACTTACTGTACTTAGTACATACATAATCCCTACGAAATATACGATGTTGTATTTCTAACACTGTTAAAGTCTTGACTGTCGTCTTTAGTTCATGACGGTAAAGTTGGTGCAACGCTGCTTAGGTGGCAACTCGCACATATCCACCGTCTGCTGATCCACACCATTCTGGACTCCGGTGCTGATATACCAACCGGTGTATAGCGCGGACATGAGCGTGCTGCTGTCCACGCCCGTATCCCGTCGGTAAAAGAGGAAGCGCACGTTGTCGCTGCCCGTAGGGATCCTCGTTAGGTCGTCTTTTACCTCCTAAGGGAACATGGGTAGAGGTCAATTTCTCTAAAGGTTAAGTCACACTTTTCATTCACCTCTGAATGAATTTCATCTTAATTGTGACAAAGAATGTCAATGATGAGAATGCCGACCTGAAATGTTGCTCTTAAACTTATGGAATTGTGTTCAGTTAAAATGTTGCTCATACCTCCAACCCCAGGGTGGGTTTTCCTAAGGTTTTAGAGCAGGACAGGTAGAGTTGAGTGCCCTTAATGGCTAGGGTCACAGGTCTGGCTCCTGCCAGACTAGATGAGGGTGGCCTGTAAGTAGACAGGTTCAGACGCACTGTGGAGAAAAACAGAGGAAAATTAGTTTTCACATGTATCACCCACCAACCCTCAACATACATGTAGCATTGGCCATGCCATTGAACATATGATTTGATGTTGATGAGGACATGTCTATGCTCTGTCTTTGTTCCATGTATGACCCGTGCCTGTCTGTACTGGATGACATCCCATGTTTTTGTACAGCCAATTGGTCAACGACTATTGTTTTTAATAGTGCTCTATAAATAATTCATTGATTGCTTGATATCATTGGTTGAGATTCTTACCTTTGCGGTGGCCATTGCCATTCTGCAGCCTCACGGCTTGCAGCTCCATGGCCATCAGGACCCAGTGCTTCTTGTCACAGTCCACCACGCTGCACTCCTCCACCCCCTGGCCTTTTTCGAAACCACTTATCCGGGCGCCTTCCTCCTCACCCAGCTGTCTGAAACCACTTATCCGGGCGCCTTCCTCCTCACCCAGGTGTCTGAAACCACTTATCCGGGCGCCTTCCTCACCATGGTGGTCCTCCGTATGAAGCACCATTTTTTCTACAAGGGTTAAGAGCAACTACTTTTAGTGATCTGTGAGCGTTTCTCAGTTCCCTCTTGCTTGGGAAAAATTCAGTCAAGGTGTTGCTTAAGGGTAATCTATTGTAAACGGCTTTGTTCGATCACTAACAGCCAAAAGGAGATGCCTATGAAAACATACCACTGCAAGAAATCCCGAGATATTTTTACGACCATTCCCAACACGTCTTTCAATATACTAACACAAGAAAAAGCCTAATATGGCTCTTTCGACGCTAGTCTGATGCATCCTGATTGCCTCACCTTCCACCACACTCTCCAGCATAAGGCTGAGCAGGTCTTCATCTCTGAACCCGGGGCTCATGGTCCTCTGGTGGTCCCTCAGACGCTCCAGAGCGATGATGAGGTTCGCCACCCGCCTCATGGAGAGGGGATGATGGGAGATCTCCAGGCCCACGCCATGGGGCATCTTGGAGCTCCAGGTGTGACTTTCAGAGGTTGTCTGTCAACAAGGTTTGGGGGAGAACCTTTTTTTACTTGGATGTTTTTAATTACACTTTATTAGTTTCACTTGTTTTGTACATCTGTGGCTTTGTGGTTGTGGTTGGCCTGCTACGGTACTCACCATTGTTGGACACTGATTCGTTAGAAACTCCATGTTGTGTTTAAAGTTAGATCTGCAACAAATAAACATTGAATTTAAAATAGTTGTTATGCATTTATCTAACTCATTTCTGTAATACCATTCACATAATCTGGATGTAACTCAACAATAAATTAGAATTAACTGGCGAAATCACATTCTCTAAAAGACATACTACAGTAATGTAGCAGTAATTGAAAAATATACAAAAAGGATATTTACCTGTGAGAGATTATACTCTATCAATGGTAGTCAATAGGTTTTCTTTGCTGTGTTGTCTTCCAAGTTGTCCTTGAAGCAGTTGGTTGATGAGTGCAGGTGCTGGCGTGCAGGTTTATATACCCACTGTGTGCTTGTCTGGGATTTCCCTGCAGAGGAAGTGGGATGGATCTCTCTCACCATCACAGCCACACTAGACACAGTCTGTGGTTTGAGTGATGACACACCGGACACACAAGAGTGGAAGCTTCTGTTTAGATCAACTTTTTGTTGTAACACGCACATTGGTTTTTGTGGTTTTTATGGAGTTGGCTAAGAAGGTAAACCAGTTTAGCAAGTGTTAAACTGTATGACACTTTTTCTGTGCTGTTGAATCACAGTATTATGCGTCACACTTTGTGATCATAAAGTGCTTCTCTTCTTGGTCTACAAAAATTCAAAATCATTGGACAAGTCTGATTGTTCATCTGAATAGAATATATAGATATACATATTATGTAAATACACTTTATTTTATTATAATAATAAATTCATAAAACAAAACTACAACCTTTGTTTATGATTAGCTTTCATACTAATCTTTAAACACCAACGTATATATGTATTGTATAAATTCCAGAAGATTGTTATATCAAAGCTGAACAGTTTACCACAATTACTCAAGTATGTGTGGTCTACGCATTCATACACTTGACAAATGTACAAATTCAGGCCATCTCAAAATGTTGTTGGTTTTAAGATTTGAAACTTTCCATTTGTAATATATCCACGTGTGCAGAGAAGTGAAGCAATGGCTCATCATCTCACACCGCATCACGTCCTGTCCTCTCTAAGAGTCACGGAGGTTTAAAGTCTGGAAAGGGACAGTTGGTTGGGACAAGTTGTAACTGCTACAAACCAGTGGGCATTTTTTCAAGGAGCTTGTTACATGAATGCATATGGACGCTGTTTAGTTTGAGATGTTAGTGATAAAACATCCATCCGCCAGCAGTCCTGGTATTGGACAGTTGTAATTACATGTTTTTGTCATGTCAAATGATTGTTGAAATTTGGTTGTTTGTGAACCGTTCCTATACACTTTTTTTTAGATCAGTCATATTAATATGGAAAGCAATCAATTTATTGACCACCGTAAGGTGTTTGTGTTGCACAAACTGGCTGATCTAGTTGAACTGTTGTTCCTGGTCTCAGTTGGGTGTTTGTATATGATCCGTTGTCTTGTCCCTGGTCTGATTGCATGTTTTGCATGTTTTTCATTTTTCCCTGGGGTCAGACAGCTGACTGGTTAGGGAATCAGGCTATTAATCAGAAGGTTGCTGGTTCGATTCCAGGCAGTGCAACTTACGTTGTGTCCTTGGGCAAGGCCCTTCACCCCTACTTGCCTCGGGGGGAATGTCCCTTTACTTGCAGTAAGTTGCTCTGGATAAGAGCGTCTGCTAAATGACTCAATGTAAATGTAGGTAGTGTCTATTGTCCCTGTCCTCCTGAAGGCGTCATCTCAGCAGGATGTGACCTCCAGAACTCCATGTTCTTGTGGGTTTTCCCCACCAGACAGGTGTGTATGCCCAGCCCAGGTAGAAACCGAGCCACATTTCAGTTATTGCATCAGAGTTCACATTAGAAAGTCTGTTTGCCATGTTTACATTTTGCATTCGATTTGATTGATTTCAGATAGTTTTATCCAAAGCCAAAATGTACTTCAAAAATATAAGATGGAATATTGCTGAACATAGTGGAAATAAAGCTTTAACAACAAATATGGGAACTGTCTTTTTAAATCTTCCACTTTAATTTTTCCTTGTTGACTTTCCTAATAATTATTTCAAGAAAAATATTTTTTTTTAATCCACAGACATATTTTAAATGAATAGTTAATATGCCAATGTTGGAAAATGTTGTGGCCAACCCTTTTAATCTGTTAATCTAGGACAGGAATTGTAGAATTTCCTGTCTTTTCCCCGCATTGATTTGGCAGGGTTGGACTGGCTGGAGAAATTCCCACTGACGTAATCAGTGTTGTTAAAAAGCAGTTTAGGATTACTCAAGACAAACTTTGAAACAGCGCTGCCTTCCTCTGCTTTGAATTTCACTTCCCTGTTAAAGCCTTGGTTCACTTACGTCCTCCGGCGAATCTCCCAATAAGAAACCGAGATGGCCCAGATTTCAGCGGTGATAGTCATTCAGGCGTCATTTGTTTACTTTCGGGAACATTCCTCATAAATATGGAATACACTGTTACCGTTTTCACATTCCTTGGCATTACATTCAAAAAACATTTTTATTCAAGTGCATGCCTACATATTTTATTAATTTAGCAGACTTTTCTCCAAAGCAACATACACAGTGCATATAAAGTGCATATCGTTTTAGTGTTAAAACCATTCATGCATTAAAACTCAGAATGATTTCCTGAAGTATGCAGAGGGATTCAGCTAGTTTCAACTAGTTCAACAGACACAAATGAAAAAACAAGCCAAAACCTCACAGAAACAACATGAAGGAAACATTTACAGAGTAGAGAAAAAGATCTCCAGTTTATTAAGAACTTTCTTCATCTTCAAAACATATTCAGATAGTAATTATAAAACGGTATGTACACATTATTTCTATTTTAAGTTAATGCATGCCAGAGAACAAATAACTGATTTCTTTTCACCCAGTCAGAATAAACTCCTACTCTCACATAGCAAAGTAAATAAAAGCAATAAAAAAAATTGAAATAATTGTTCATCACAATTACTGACAGTGTTCTGAGGTAAAACAAATAAAAAATACAGAGCAAAGCGAACAAAGCGAAATCCACACCATGGAGATGATAGAGGACCCCAGCATTCTACAAGACGAGTACCGATTGCTTCTGTGCTACGGTTTGGCTGTGTTGGGTTGAGGCCAAAAGTTGTAACACAAAGCCTGCCATGCTCATGGAAAGAGGAAGTGAAAAAAGCTTGACAACGGAGGATTCGCTGTGAGGTAAAGATGAGTAACCGGATGGGATCTTACCGGAACTGAAAGAGATGAACACACCTTTTCTGTTTTTTTCTTGGGTAAACCCTAAGCAATTAATAATAATAATAATTGGTCTCACCACAATAAGATGGTGCCAGAGGGCCAGGTAAGGGAATATAATAGCTATGTGTATTAAGGCAGCTTAAAGCCTTGGGCCGGGTCACTTCTAGAAGTACTAAGATCATTACTGTGTAAACTACCTCTGTGACTATATTTGGTTCGGTAGCATAAGACTTCCTGTTGTTCTTTCTAGAATACTTCTGATAACTGAGTAGCACTCGATTCACTGCTAGACCCTTTGCCGTTTTTTGAATTAACACAAGAAATACAAGATCTGAAAACCTCAATAAACATTATCTTTTGGCTTATTCCAAATCATATTACAATGTCAACCTGTAATGTCCTAGTTAACATATTGAACAGCATCATATAATCAATTCTGAATTTGATTTTAAAATCCTTCACAAGCCATTACCTTAATTTGCCTGCATGACACCAAACCTGCACAGTAAACATTTTCCATAGATTTGTTTCCAGCGAATTTAATTTACCCTCCCCCACATACATACACACAAACATATTTCCCATTCTTTGGACTCATAACTGTGCCTCTTATTATCCCACTATTAAAAACCACCGAGTCATGGTAGCGAGTGCTTGTTCCTTCTCCAACAAGCACAAGTCCAGATCCGTTTCCATATCTAGGTCGACACTTGCAGCAGATATGTGAAAGCTGTCAGGCACAGAGAAAACCCAAATCGGGGGGGTTGAATGATGCTCTGTTACCATAGCGATATGAAAAGGACTGCCTGTGTGATCCTCTTGGAGATCCGTCAGTCTGCCTGCTCCCACCGTTTCTGTTCCCAAACTTTTGAACAGCTCCAATAAAAGGTCTACTTCCTTTGTTGTAAAGGGGAATATACCACAACTTCAGTTATATGCTAAATAAATACAATCAATCATGTAAGAAAGTAGATTGTCTTTGGTGGAGGTCTATCTTTTGGTTTCAGTTTCCGTGTTCGGGTACCATCAGAACCCCAATTACAGTCACCCCCTCCCCGACTTCCACTCGACCCTCAACCTTTCTCCCCAAACATCTCACCATCAACCCCCCCCCCCCCACCCCCCCTTTACAGGGCTAATCCAGTCCCCCTAAGGCCTGGTTCCAACCCTCTCAAACACTCCCCTCTTTTCTTCTCTCCTAGGAGGGCAGGTAGGGGCCTCTGAGAGGAAAGAGAACAGATGGGAAGGAAAAGCAGATATATATGAGACTACTGGAACCCAGTCATAGTCCAAGCACCCGACATATCACGTCGATTGTCTTAATGACAACTTTGACCGCTCGTCCATCTCGATTGAATCCTCATCACTTCCTGGGGAAAAACGGGAAACGCTCCACGACCGGCTGCATCCAATAGGGATTCAGAACAGGAATCCGAGGGGAAGTCGGGACGGTTCCCTCTCTAACGCGCCGACTTGAAGAACGTGACGTGCAGGAGGGATTCGAGAGCGAGAGTTGTTTTGCCAGCATACGCCGAATGAATAAATAGGTTTTGTCGCTCCTCGTTCAGAATCCCTTGAAAACATATGAAAAAATATGACTCATTCTGTCTCATGTTGGTACTCGTCTGAGGGGGGTCACGGTCGGATGAGGAGATGGGGCAGGAACGGGCAACACACGCGCAGAAGGGATGTTTATGTGTGTGTCTCCCTGAGTTGGTGGCCTTACGAAGCGGACAATGCAGGAGGCTGAAAGCAAAGAGGGTGTAGACACACACACACACACACACCCACGTATGGATGCATACACACAGCCCATAGAACACACCAGGTTTGTCCCGAGTGATGAGCTGAACAAGCGACTGATCTTTGGAGGTGTGTGCAGGCATCTTACAAATGCATCAAGGCCCCTTTGTATATAAAAATGAGAAAAATAAACACCATCTAAATCATGTAAAACGCAATACCTCCCGTCCCACAGCTACCACCATCACACACACCCCTTCTCCCTCAGGGAAAGCCTTTGTATAGCTCACGCGCACACACACACACACACACACACACACACACACACACACACACACACACACACACACACACACACACACACACCTCTTGATGGATGTAGAAGGAGTCTCTGTGTCACGTAAGGATCAATTGTTTGTTTTGCTAAGGGTGGCCAATGCCACCATGTGTGTATTTGCGTTCATCTTTGCACATATATACAAACGGAGTGTGGGTGGTCTGTTCTGTGTCTTTGGACCATGCTGCTTGAGCAGGATGTGTCTACTTGTTTGTGTGTGTGTCACTCCTATGTCCCTTTCTCCCTACTGCATCGGTCGGCGTATGTCACATGCTGCTTTCTGATTGGCTGTGGTGGTTGGCGGTGCGAGTGGGCGGGGGCGGGCGGTTCTGCTCGTTGAGGAGGGAGGTGGTCTCGTCCGTGCCGTTCTCCGGCGTGGGCGCGGCCTCCGGGGGCGTGGTGGCGACCAGGGGCGTGGCCTCCGTGCGGTGGGTGTGGCCACTCTCGGGGGACTGGGGGGTGCTGTCCAGACGGGACGCCATCAAGCCGTTCTGGTACTGGGCCCTGGTTATCTGTGGAGACCGGGGGGAGCGGTTCAGATCGAGCAAATGAGAGAGGGAAAGTGGCTCTGTGAAAGAGTCTCTCTCTCTGTCCCTGTGTTCAAAGAGAGACAAGGAAGGTGGGGAAATATGGAGGAAGGAGAGAGGAAGGACAAGGGAGAGACTGTAAGAGAGGAAAGAGACGGGGAGACTACGAAAGAGCAGGGAGATGTGGAGAGAGAGAACGTGAAAGTGAGACGGCCTCCCTCTGTCCCTCCGTGGGAAGAGGAGAGACAGACAGGTGAGGAGAGACAGAGGGGAGGAGAGACAGAGGGGAGGAGAGACAGAGGGGAGGAGAGACAGAGAGGGGTGAGGAGAGACAGAGGGGAGGAGAGACAGAGAGGGGTGAGGAGAGACAGAGGGGTGAGGACAGACAGAGACGGGTGAGGAGAGACAGAGGGGTGAGGACAGACAGAGACGGGTGAGGAGAGACAGAGGGGTGAGGACAGAGAGACGGGTGAGGAGAGACAGAGGTGAGGAGAGACAGAGAGGTGAGGAGACACGGAGGTGAGGAGACATTGGGAGAGGTGAGGTGAGGAGAAACAGAGGTGAGGAGAGACTGGGAGAGGTGAGGAGAGACTGGGAGAGGTGAGGAGAGACAGAGAGGTGAGGACAGGCAAAGAGGTGAGGAGAGACAGATAGGTGAGGAAAGACAGAGAGAGGTGAGGAGAGAGAGAGGTGAGGGGAGACAGAGAGGTGAGGAGAGACCGAGAGGTGAGGGGAGACAGAGAGGTGAGGAGAGACAGAGAGAAAGAGGAAATGGAGAGGAGAGGCAAGCCTGGTCCCACCCACCCTGACAAACTGCAGGTCGGTGAGCGCTCGGACGTAGAAGTCGGGGGTGTACTGTGGGGAGGGAGCGCTGCTGTTCAGCTGGCTGCTGCTGCCGCTGACCGACAGGGACTCCTGGCGGTCCGCCCCTCCAAGAGACGAGGTCCGGTTCAGACCGCTCAGGTGGGACGGGGAGCGGAACTCTGGAACGCACGCACGCACACACACCATAAACACACACACCCAGAAACACATGTTGCGTGTTTGCACACACACACAATTAGAAGGCAATATATATGGATGATTTATGTGGATGAGTCACACAAAAACATTGCAGTACACACCCACACAATGAGTTAAGACATGCTGACATACACACACACACACACATTCCCAAAACCATTAAGTTATGAACAATGTTAATGTCCGAGAAGAGCCGCATATCATTTCGGATTCTGTGGGAGCAGGTTAGAAACAGGTTAAGTTTGTCTACTTCAGGGGTCTCTTACCCTGTTCCTGGAGAGCTACCTGCCAGAAGGGGTTTGCTCCAACACTAATCCAGCACAGCTGATTCCAATAATGACCTGATTGATCAGTTAACTAGTGTTGAATCAATTCAAATAAGTGTAGTTGCAGTTGGCACCTTCCTGCCAAAGTAAATTCCTTGTCTGGGCAAACGTTCATGGCGATAAAACCCCTTTCTGATTCAGATTCTGAAGAACCAACAGGCCGGTAAGCTCTCCAGGAACAGGGTTTCAGACCCCTGGGTCTAATTTAACACGTGTACACGGCCAGCAAAAATGGCATTGCCACATTCCTCTACCAGCAGAGGGCGCCCTTCGCAAGCTGGCGTCATCCAAGCTCCCCTCGACCCCCGCAGTGCTGTCTATCCTACGCCTCTCAGCCCACACCACAGACGTACTAGCAGATATTACCACAGGGGAGGATACGTCCACCGGGGGGCCTCAGTGAGTCATAGGAAACTGTTTTACCTGGACATGTTGGTTAGATTAGTTGTCAGAGTCGGTCCAGCAAGCCGCTAAGCTAGTTAGAAGCAGTGTTCAGATTGAGGGAGGGGGTTTGAGGGGGGTCAACACCTCGGGCCCACTCCGAACACTGGTTAGACGTTTACGCTCACTTTCTTTGAGTCTTCTGGGTCAAACACGGACCTGGGTCCTGACCTCTCTGAAACACATAGGGTGCTCTTGATTCGACTCCTCCCATTTGATAGATGCACGCTGCGAGGTCAATTTCATTCCCTCGCAATCAACTACCCAAATGAATTGCTCAGCCTGAATGTGGCTCACCTAGATGTGGTAACAAAGGAACCTGGGTTGTCCCCCACGAGACTGACATGCAAGACTTAAAAACTGTACATCACAGGCCAACCTGGCTGCATGAGCCACAGCTGAAGTCTGCCTCTAGTGGTCCACAGGTGTCATTACTGTCCTATGCTGTCGCTAGCATCATTAGCATGTTAGCATCTCTGACAGGAAAAACGCTGGTGGTGCTGATGGCAGGCCTCGTTCCCCATGGAACCCTAGCAAGCCCAAGCCTCGGGCACTTCTCAAGTCAAGACAGGAGACAAACTGAGAAAATAGTGGATGCCCACGTCCAGCCAATCAAAGGGCCAGGTGGAACGGTTCCCACACCCCCAGTACCAGACCAGTCTGGACGCTAACAGAGCTCTAGGAAGTGGCACTGGGCTAGGTACTAGGGTTGGATTTGGAACTGGGCAATAAGGAAATGAAATGAGTGAGGTTCTATTTGAAGGTTGCGGAGAGCTTTGAGAGAAAGACTTGTATTTGGTTCTGATCTACTAGTACAGGACTAGGCTACAAACTAGACGCTACCTCAGAACCCCACTACGACTCTAGAAGAACCCAGCTACAGAACCCAACTACGACTAGTAGATCCAAGCTATAGAACCCCTCTACGACACTAGTGGAACCCAGACGAGGGGAACCCTGATAGCTACAGAACCCCACCACAGGTTATGGAGCTCAACAAGCTATATAAACCTACTAGCTAAAGAATCCTTGTGGCACCCTAGTAGAACCCAGTGTTAGAATACTAGCTATAGAACCCTAGTGGCACCCTAGTAGAACCCTGCTTTAGAACACTAGCTATAGAACCCTGGTGGCACTCTACTAAAACCCTGCTTTAGAAACCTACTAGCTAAAGAACCCTACTGGTACTCTAGTAGAACCCTGCTTTAGAACACTAGCTATAGAACCCTAGTGGCACCCTAGTAGAACCCAGGTTTGGAACCCTACATTATTATTATTATTATTAATACTACTAGCTATAGAACCCTAGCGGCTCACTAGTAGAACGAGCTAAACCCGCCTCAGTGTTATGGGCCCAGACATGCCGGAGGTTACCTGGCCACCGAGAGAAGAGAGAGAACCTCTTAAGAGAGAGGTGACGGGGGCGAGACGTCGACACTGAGAGAGGGAGGGAGGGAGGGACAGGAGGTTACCCGAGAGAGAGACAGAGAGAGAAAGAGAGAGAGAGATTGAAAGAGAGTGCATGCGTGAGGATAGTGTGCCTGGTCATATGCAAGTTGCATTTGGCTGTGTTCCCTCTGCAGGCTTCAGCCCTGTTTGCGTGTGTGACAGCAGAGAAAGAGAGATAGAAAGAGAGAGGATCGACTGTTCTCTCACACTGTGTGTACCTGAGGGAGGGAGCTGATCTTCTGAGTTAGGAAGTAGAGAGGGGGGGGGGGGACACAGAAACACAGAACTAAGACAAACTGACAAACAAATTGAAACAACATTCCAAACTTGAGGTGAACACAGACTGGTGAGGTGAGTGACAGAGAGACAGATTGAAATAAATGGAGGAGGAAAGAAAGAAAGAAAGAAAGAAAGAAAGAAAGAAGAGAAGAAGGGAGGGAAGACGGAGAGGTATAAAGTTTAAGCCACTGATG